>NC_068982.1:78159506-78161929 GCF_001194135.2 Octopus bimaculoides | reverse complement strand
ATTGAATTAAAGTCGGTGAGTTACTTAACACGCTTTTCTACAATTTCTTCAAAATGGCCGTCTTTAAGTTAGCGCTAATGATGTCAGCAAAAATGGCATACACAATAGCAATTGGTTTAAAGTTGGTTCTCGATCAATTGTGAATAATAATTACAGCAGCCAGAAACGATCAACTGTTGTGACATAGCGATCACATCAAAAATGGCGCACAATGGCAGCAACAATCAGTTTATCTGAAAGACACAGGATGCACTCACACTTACACACACACACTCACACACACACACAAATATATATATAGCAAGGAAAGAAAATAGGAGAGAAAGAGAGAAGTTAAGGATGCAACTTGAAACATGTCAGTAGCTAACATTAATGGCTGCCAGCGTTGATGAAGAATTGCTGACGTTTTTATTGTACCATATGAATGCCATCCGCCTTGAAAACCTGCCTACTCATCCATCTACCTACCTACCAACCTACCTACCTACCTACCTACCTACCTACCTAACTGTCTATCTATCTATCTATCTATCTATCTATCTATCTATCTATCTATCTATCTATCCTATATACCTAGCTGTCCGACTTTCTGTCTGTCTACCTGGCTATTTATCTGTCTATGCACGTACATCGGTAAGTCGTTTGACTATGTAAATAAATATATGTGTGTGTATGTGTGTGTATAATAAATAGATAGATACTTATGTACATACATGCATATATACATACATACGTGCATACATACATACGTGCATACATACATACATACAATTATTCGCGTACACAGACACACACACGAACTATTGGACGCGTATGGTGTTGTGCAAGCGCCGTCCAAGTGCTCATATGTGCTAATAAATGTTGACCTAATGATGCTCATAATTGGCTTGTCTCGAGGTGTATTACTCAGTTAGAATAGCAACGAGAGAGAGAGAGAGAGAGAGAGAGAGAGAGAGAGAGAGAGAGAGAGAGAGAGAGACTTAGTGAATTAGTGATAGTGTGTGATGTGTCGTTGTTCTGGTGTTGATTAGCGAAGTCAGTGAATATTTAAATGAAAGGAATTGAACAGAGACAGAGAGAAACGGAAAAAAGTTGATATATACATACATCAGAACGCCATGCTGGTAAAGATACAACTACACACTCACACATACACACTAACGCACATATATACATACATACATGCATACATACGTACATGCATACATACATACATACATACATACATACATACATGCATACATACATATATACATATATATATACATATACACATATATACATACATATATATATATACATACATACACACACACACATGCATATATATATATATATATATATATATATATATATATATATATATATTCTATTTGCCAACATAATGTGGCTGTTCCAAAAGGGACGATGTTACTGTTACTTTTAGCTCCAATATACATCGTTTCTAGCTGGCTATACGACACACTACCTCTGTCCTTATATTTTCGAGCAGGTAGCCCACCACTCCCACCTAGCGCAAACCAACATCTGTGGACTCTTTTCTGGGTTATTGCCCTTTATCAACACAAACCAGCTGCTTTGGCCAGATGGTGTTGCTGAATTCACCGTTCGAACATATAGCTGGCAAAATAAAATTGCATCTTTGTGAGAACACTTCGCCCGAACAGAAGAAAGTTACCTGAAGCAGTAAATAGGGCAAAACTAATCGATGAAACTCTGGTTTTGAAATCTACACAGAAGCCAGCTGTCACACTGATATCATGCCAGTGGAAAAGATCAAAATCTGTAGTTATTTTGAGCGGGTGTATTAATTGATTCTAAAAATAACCCCCAAAAGTAACCTGAGACCATACTTTTTTTTGTAACAAAAATAAGGTAGGACTGGATGTAATTGACCAAATGATAAGACATTATTCGGTCAGAGTCGGTAGCAAGCGGTGGCCCATGCATGTTCTTATTACAATATTTTGGCTCTAACTCTTGTAAAAAGTTAGGTAATATACAAAAGCATATGTATATCAAACATTAGTTGGCGGGAACATATTCAAAAAACTGTTGAGGAGCTTTGTGGTCGCCAAAATGCTAGGAAATTTCCAGTTGATGACTCAAGTACTCCTAAAGAAAATTTCGACGTACATATGTAAGTGTTAACCATCGAAACAGAACCACAAAAATATGTAGAGTCTGCAAAAAAAAAACCCCCAAAAAACAACAGAAAAACGGCTTTATGCAACAAGTGAAGGGAAAAAAGTGTGATGAATGTTGTTCATAAATTTCATATCTGATTTTTTTAATGCAAACAATTAATGGCGTTTTCTTAGAATTAAAAAAAATGGTTTATTTATTTGTTCAACAAACGTTCTTCCTCATTTCACATTTTTTCTTCAAATTAAAAATAAAAATAAAACATTTGGAGAAGAGGG
>NC_068982.1:78157325-78159196 GCF_001194135.2 Octopus bimaculoides | reverse complement strand
ATATATATATATATATATATATAAATGTATATATATAGACACACATACACTCAAGCATGCACACATACGCATACGTACATACATACATATACACACACACTAACACACACACTTACACACACATATACGCACTTAAACCACACCACTCCACAAGGCATATCTTGTCTTCGTCTGTTTACCAATGCCATAGAAATTTCATTTGCTTGGAGGTTCGAATGGTAAAATCTTGCAAGTATTATTCTCTATTTCATTGATCAGAATTGAAAATTCAGATTCTTTTGTTTGGTTTTTAGATGAAGTTTGGAATGTAATTCTACGTTTGAAACATTGAATAGAATTGTGTTTGAAGCTGTTTCGAAATAACATTCTGTTTTAACGATTTAATTAGGCTTCTATGTTACACACTTTTGTTGACAGATATGCATCTCATGATGTGCTAATGTACAAATCACATACATACATACATACATACATACATACATACATACATACATACATACATACGTACGTACGTACGTACGTACATACATACATACATACATGTATGCATGCATACACACATACATACATGCAAGTATACATGCATACGTACATACATACATACATACATACATACATACATACATGCATACATACTTACATACACACTGACATACGTAAACAAGAAAAAGTATGTACTGTCATAAAGATCAGTTGCCCTGTTGGTATGAATATCTCTTCGAAAATAAACGAGAAAGAGGGTAACTACGGACACCAGCCTCGGAAGCTCTAGCTTCTAAGCTCAGATTATAAATTCTCATTTATACCAATAATAATTGATGTACCGAGTAAATACCTAAGTGATAATTTGTAAAATCTGGGGATTTTTTCAGGAAAAGGAAATCAGCCAACTAATTTGCACGTTACAAATACAATGCGTAAGTGGAACAGTAAAAATATGCAAAACTTTTCTCAAGTTCAAAGTGAGAGTATGTTTTTTGTCAACATACCAACGATGGAGCTTTGTTTCGTTAGAAACCAGTTCCTTCATCAGAGGAAGACTTCTAGTAATTAAAAGCAAATGAGAACGTATATATACGCGACAATTGGTACATAAATACACGCACGCACGCATACACGCACGCACGCACGCACACACACACACACACACACACACACACACACACACACACTCACACTCACCCGGGAAACTTTTCAAGGTGGAAGAAGATTGCATTTGGCCTCTTGTTGGTGGGAGGATTTTTAGGAAAGGATCTATCAAACATTCAAGGACCCTTTCCTATCTCTGTGATTCTCAGACAAATTTATGGTTGAGCTACCTTCTTATGAGTCTTGTGTACATTCTAACAGACACTAAAACTAACGTACTCAAATACATGCATATACATAGAGCATTAAGCACGTTACCTGTAGCAGTACATTTTTTTGTATACATTTATGTATATAAAATTAATTAGCATAAAAAACAACTGATTAAAAGACCCAATAAAACTATTAGTCAGAAAGTAGTCTAGTAACACACTGGTAACATTTAAACAGCACTCTGCCTCCTTTTTTTTTAAAGATTTTCCTTATCTGATACCAGATCTGATCCTGCAGTTAATTGAATACGGTCGCTCACTTTCTCACGGTGGCTGAATCTGTTAATCTCTGACGATTTGACAATAAGTCTTGATTATGAAACGTACGCAACATGGTGTAACAAAATATTTTGTAAACAATCACTTATGTATGGTTTTATTAGATTTTTCTATCTATCTATCTATCTATCTATCTATCTATCTATCTATCTATCTATCTATCTATCTATCTATTTGCTTACCTGTCTATTTGTCTAGATGCACACACACACACACACACACACACACACA
>NC_068982.1:78155487-78156981 GCF_001194135.2 Octopus bimaculoides | reverse complement strand
TAATAATAATGATAATAATAATAATAATAATAATAATAATGATAATAATAATAATAATAATAATAATAATAATAATAATAATAATAATAATAATAATAATAATTTTAATAATAATAATAATAATAATAATAATAGTAAATGAAAAATTTTATCATATGCACAGCGTTTAGGTTTATGTTCATTCACAAATACAGCCAAGTCTGTGATGACAAATTTTGTCTTTCTTGCAATGTTTCTTGACGGTTTGTTTTTGGCAGTCAAGAGCCTGACTCATGCAAATTTTTGCCTCCCATGTCCAAAACTTGATCCGGAAATTCAATCAATGCCTGGTTAAAAATTGTTTGAGAGAACTGACTATTGATATCTGAGTTTGCCTGTTGAACTGCATACTAAAGTCATGTCCTCACGATGTTTCATCTAAAGCTGTAGGAAACTGCCACGTTGACGCATGTTCAGTATGATTACAAAAAGGTGACGGAGTTTTCTTGGAGAATCTGGTACTGATACTTCAGTCAATGCAAGGTCTCAATGCCCATCATTTTCTTTAAAAAAAACCCTTGTTGTTAGCATGCTTCCCTATAAGTTTCGCACACATGACCATTTACCTCCTCGAACCTTGGAATGATTTGGGACCACGTACTTCATGCAAAAGGAGCCGTAAATAGTAGCATCCGGCTTGGCTGGGGTGGGGCGTGCACTGCAAACTCTTGCAAGAGCACCTTTACTATTTCTTTCAATAATTTATCGTAGTTGTTTGCAAATAGTGAATTAAGACTTGAAATGAAAACGGAAAATTCGCCGTTGCTACGTCAATACCTGAAGTTGACATTGAGAAACTTTTTAAAAGAAATGAATCATATATATAAAGCAATATTATTCATTTTTAACAAAAAAAAAAAAAAATAAACATTATGTATCCGAGGTCAAATTATTCATGCAGCGGAAGCAATTCGCGCAGCTGATTGCGCATGAAAAGCAAATATATATACACACACACATAGGTCTATTTTATATAAGAGGATAAATGAATGACAAAAAAAAAAAAACAACGTTACGCAGTCACTTTTATTAGCTTACAACAGTTTCTTCTATAAGTAACCGTACATCTAGAGTTGAGTGGCTGTGAAACACTTCATTCAAATGGCGCGGAGGAAGCTATATGAACTCGCATTGTCATGTAAGCCTGATTCCCGGTTACTTCTAGTAGAAACAGTTGTAAGTTAATGAAAGGGATTCTGTACCTCCAAGGATATTTGTCACTCTATTATTCATTTATTACCGAATTTGTTCTTACTGTTAGAGGCCAGAGAAACTTTAAATCGCTTGGAACCGAATGACTTGAGATACTCGTCTTGCCTTGATTTTTGTTGTACTTTTTCCTCTAATATATACCTGCTATCTCGGAAGCCTGCTACGAACCTTTAGCTTCAGCCTCAGCTGTGAACTTGGAACCTAACGGATGATATACATATATATATATATTTATATATATAT
>NC_068982.1:78153648-78155307 GCF_001194135.2 Octopus bimaculoides | reverse complement strand
ATATATATATATATATATATATATATACATTACATACATATATATATATATATATCGTTTTTGTTAGTCACAAACTTCAAGGAGCAGATGATAATTCTATCAGGAAAAAAGTACTCATTGCACCGTTCATTATCGCTTTGGTGCTATTATTGAACATTACAAAGGTTCTACATTAGAAATTAACACGTACGCGGGACACTGACCAACGGGTGTTTTGATTGGATAATGTCATCATTTTGACAGTAACATTGTAATGATTCATTCCAGACTTTTGTTTTAGTTCCATTAGACATTTGAAGATTAACAATGGATAGACTTTTCCCATTTATGCATCCACATGCTTTTGTTCCTTTGATACATTCAAATACTTCATCGCCGCATAACAATCATTGATACTCTACAAATTACGCGTGTGGTCTAGCGGTTATGGTGTTGCACTCACGATCGCAAGATCATGATTTCTATTTCCAGTCGGGACAGAACGTTGAGTGCTCGAGCAAACCACTTTATTCTACGTTGCTTCAGTCCACTCAGCTGTAAATGAGTAGCGCTGCGATAGACCGGCATCCCATTCGGAGGCAATGTTGTAATGTCGATTCCTTATACGCAAAGAAAACCGGTTAACCGGTCATATGAGCCCTTGGATTCGAAAGAATGTCCAGAGGACTTACTTTATTTATTTACAAATCTCAGATAATAACAACAATGGAGCACGATCTCATATATAAGACGGGGTTGTAGTTGTACCCACAGACAACGTAGATTACTCCGGAGAAAGCAGGCCCCGTGTTTGATTGGCATACAGTGACTCACAGACATGCACTAATCTTTGGTTTACAGGTGTACTGTCTCCTCTCACTGCTTTTCTGCAGCTACTATAACGATCTGTAGTCATTGGAGCTAGATGGGCTCATACTCTTCCATTGAGCCACTCTATTTCTACTCATCTCTCATTTTCCCATCAACTTTGTTGTTTTCAAACCCTCAGGTCCTGCACTAATCACTACTCAGAGAATGAATAGTAAACTGTGAATGTGTTAGGTAAGGATTATCGTCTGCTTTTTGGAAATTATTCAACACAGCAAGATAACAAAACCTACGAAATTATATAGCATTTATATCAATGAGCTGCATCACATCATGAAATCTATTTTGATCGAGATAGATCACAGTCATTTGAGAGTTGAGTTAAAGTATTTTGGACTCGGTCCAGTGCTGATGATGCTATTCCAACTACCGACCTGAAGTTTATCAGGCCAATGGAAATAACTGTTTTCAAACATGTTGTCATGTTTTAAAGAAAACCTCATTGGTGAGTCCTAGAAATAACAGACATAAAGATGAATTGGTCCATCTGTCAACCACGTCGATACTGATCTATGGAGCTTCTATTGATCTCGCCTTTCTTTCTATTTAATGTCTATCTATCTAATGTATATTTAATCTATATTGTTTCAATTTACGTTGTTCTTACACAATCTCTTCCAGCATAAAAGGAAGTGGTGTTAAAGTTGAGATCTAAGGGAGATAATTCTTTTACCGCAAATGTTTTAAACAAATAAATATTGTATGTAAGTATATATATGTATGTATGTATGTATGTATGTATGTATGTATATGTATGTAAATATATATATATATATATATATATATATATAT
>NC_068982.1:78151323-78152736 GCF_001194135.2 Octopus bimaculoides | reverse complement strand
TGTGTGTGTGTGTGTGTGTGTGTGTTTGTGTGTCTGTGTTTGTCCCTCCAACATCGCTTGACAGCCGATGCTGGTGTGTTTACGTCCCCATAACTTAGCGGTTCGGCAAAAGAGACCGATAGAATAAGTACTAGGCTTACAAAGAATAAGATCTGGGGTCGATTTCTTCGACTAAAACCCCTTAAAGTGGTGCTCCAGCATGGCCGCAGTCAAAAGGCTGAAACAAGTAAAAGACTAAAAGAATAAAAGAATACCAATAACATGAGGTATTATATATACCAGTAATATGAAATATTTATGATGGCTGGCGCGATCCTTGTGGTTAGGCTGTTGCACTCACGATCTAGCGATTGAGTTCGATTGCCGAACAGGGCGGCGTGTTTTGTTCTTGAGCAAAACACTTCATTTAATGTTACTCCAGTCCTCCTTTCGATCAGCGAGGAATGTTGGCCTGCTCGCCGAGCCACCGGGGTGACGTCATTCGAAGGCTCAAACGATGCAAATCGCATTGTGACCAGCGATGTGTAACAACATTTGATAGTCTAATCGCATGAATATGAAATATTTATATATGCCAGTAATATAAGATATTTATACATAGTAGTAAGTATTCCTATATGCTAAGAGTCTATGTATAACACAATTTCTCATAAAAATACTTCGTACAAAGTCATTATCAGAGTTTCTGACTTAGGTCAACAATTTTGAGGGTTGAAGTTTAGGCGGTGCCATCAACAAGATCGTAGATTATTAACTAGGCGAGATTTGAACTCAGAGCTTAAAGAACCGGAACTAATGCAGCGAGCATCTTTTCGATGTTCACTGTCATTATCCGTAGCCAGTATAATGATATTTCCTCTGACAATTTATATTAATTTATATAACATCGCCATTTTCACTTGCAAAATAGACAGCTTCATGTAGAATAAGATTCGACTATATCTAATATTTACTCAAATATATGCAGTGCTATAAATTAAATGTGAAGGAACATGGTCAAATAGCTGGAGAGCTTAGCTTATGATCATAAGGTTGTTGCATTCAATTCCTGAATCGGGCAGCGTGTTGCGTGTTTGAGTAGGTACTTAGCATCACGTTGCCTCAATCTATGCATTTCTGTTAAGTAACATACGGATGCTGATATATCTTTCTCTCCCTCTAGCATTTATATCCTCGATATTTTATTGGATCAAGAGTAAGAGAGCCGAGAAGATGGTATCTGTCTGCTCACAGTTACATAGGTACCTGAAACATTTAGCAAAAGCAGTAAACAGTGTACTAGTAAGTCATAATCGTTAGCAAGTGACGACTAATTGCCTTATGCTATGAATTAGATACTAAGATCAAATCTCTCTCCCCATTTGTTTCCCCACAAACGCACATACACGCATACTTTGATTTGTTTCATTGATA
>NC_068982.1:78150211-78151199 GCF_001194135.2 Octopus bimaculoides | reverse complement strand
GTGTGTGTGTGTGTGTGTGTGTGTGTGTGTGTGTGTGTGTGTGTGTGTGTGTGTGTGTGTGATTATAGCAATAAAAAAGTTTTCCAACTGGACGACCACTAACCAACCCACCAACAAGCCAAACAACCAATCAGTCAGCCAATTAGTTAATCAATTACTATGTCAGTCAGTCTGTCTGCTTGCCTGTCTGTCTATCACGAATCTCAATATATGTTTGTGTATGTGTGAGCGTGTGAATATACGTATGTATGTATTAAAGTATATGCTTATATGTGTATGTATATACGTGCGTATATGTGTGTATATATATGTAGATGTATATATACAAGTATAAATATATGTATACATACACATATACATCCACACATACACACATACAAGATATTAATGTTCCCATCATCCAAACAGATGCCAGCCCAATCTAGATGCTATAAAGTCAATTCCCATTGTACACGATGTTAAAGATACTGCCAACCGTCCATCAGAGTTTCTCAACCCCCTATCAACTCACTCCTGGCCCTCCTTAAATTCCACAACCGAAGGCAGGGATACTCATTATGCTCTTATGAAATTAAGGCACACCAAAACCTTGTAAGAGTATAAGATAGCTATCATATCTTTTATGACCGATGTAATCCATATCACGATTATGATTGGTTGTGTGAAGGAAAACATTTTTGTTGCACATATTTTCCTCATCCAATCAGAGATGTTATTTTAGTTGAAGCGCCTCCAGTTCCCCAGTTTCAAGTGACACTCTAATATCTATTTGTCTGCTACATCGAAAAATGTCTTGTCTAGTAATTTGTCAGGTAGAACTAGTGAAGTAGGCTTGTTGAAGTCGTGAAGATATTACCTGTAGAAAAAGCTTCAGCAGAGGCAAACTGAGTGAGAATTGAGGTAGAAAATACTAGAGTATGCATAATGGTCAGCTGGTCTGTTTTTTTTTTTTTGTTTTTTTTTTTCTATTTTATTAACTCAACGTTTT
>NC_068982.1:78148465-78150201 GCF_001194135.2 Octopus bimaculoides | reverse complement strand
TTAGAAGACTACGAAATTTATACCCAAATTTCAGAACTGCAATGTCAACTTTTTTCTTTAACTAAAGCTTATGTTTGTTATTCGGTAGTTGAAGATATTGATACCATCTTCATTCTCAAGTTTTCGAATTTTTCTTCTCATATTTATCACCATACTATGGTTAAAGTTATGCTAATGACTCCACCTCTCTCTTTATTTTTTCAGTATTAGGATTGATTAATTAATCAATTAATCAGGACAATATATGCCTTAGAGTGAAGGTCATGCAGGCATCGTCTTGTCATCTTTCTTTTCACAGTGACAATGTGATTGTCAGAGAAATATATAAAACATTACGAATGTGATTTGAAGTTAAAAATGGAGAGGGATTCAACTGAAGACTTTAAAGTTTTTATTCCAGTAAGGCTGTACTTGCTTTATATGTTAATGTTAGATTTACACCAATAATAAGACGTATAGTTTTATTCCGAAAATCAGCAAATCATCCTGGTTTATTGGCGTAATAGGAAGTACGTCTTCACATTATCGTGTGATTTATATAAAGTAACAAGCCTCAGGGCTAGTCGAAAGATAATTAAACATCATGGCGATTAATGTGTAAGTTATTAATTAGCTTTTTGGTGTCCGTTGGTGATATTTAAAATTAACAATATCTTAAATGTAACGCTATATATCCGGCATTACTGTTCAGTTATGATGGCATAATGGTTAAAATCGAAAGCTTTGCTGTAAACATAAATAGCTTCGTTGATACAACAAATTGGTTTTGAATGCATGATTCGTTATTAATTTTTATAGAAAAATTATTCCTGTAAAGACAGCCTATGTTAATTAAGCATAGTAAATTAGTGGAGCGTTATAAAATAGAGTTAGCGATTTCCAGCTGCCAGGTAATGTAAATAGCTTTATTAACCTCCTACTGAGAAAGAGTCAAAGGTATTTTCTTTCCTGCACGAGAACTAGAAATCCAATTTCTTCTTTTAATCACGGAAATTTATTTATTGTTGTAAAGACTGTGGCATTCTTATTTTCTGACGATAGATTAGCCTAGTTTTATGGGGAAAATATATTAGCCAGATATTAAAGTGTCGTCTGTCACGAGTTATTTTTCAAGAACTCATTAAAATTATGTTCGAAATTTATTGAATTTGGAGAATTCTTGAAGAATTATTTACAAAACTTAGTGAATGTTATTTTCTACTTTCTTTCTGATTTATCACGAAACACGTGAGTGTGAAGAAAACGTTTTCAGTGATGTACTTATTTCTTCAGAAGCTGGTCATAAATTGTTTGAGCGCCGGATTGATGCCCTTCCGCCCCAGATCATCCGGGTTATTCATCTCTTAGAGATCACTAGATTACTAGTAGTTGGGTTGGATTTTTTCAGTCTGTTTCTCTTCCCCTCTTCTTGAAGAATCAGCGAAGGTCTGACCTGGAAAGAGTTGGGCTCCATTAAGTTGAAAACTGCCCAGTACACTCTGTATGTCACCATGATGGCCTTACGATTCATTCACGAGTTGAGGACCTAAGGCAAAGTTATTGCCTCACAAAATGTATTAAAGGTGGAGAAGAGCAATAGCAACTGTAACAACAACAGTAACAATAACAACAACAGTAACGACGACAGCAGCAACAACATGTCCTGAAAACTCCTTACAGCCTTGGCCTTACTATATATATATATATATATATATATACTAATAATAATAATAATAATAATAATAATAATAATAATA
>NC_068982.1:78137804-78147817 GCF_001194135.2 Octopus bimaculoides | reverse complement strand
TGTGTGTGTGTGTGTGTGTGTGTGTGTGTGTGTGTGTGTGTGTGTGTGTGTGTGTGTGTAAAGAAGAAGTGGAGGGGAGGAAGAAGAAAAAGAAGCATGAAAGCTGGCCTGTACGCACTTGCGTAACCTGCTAGCAAGCTAAATCTAAATTTCTCTTGAAAAGAAAGGAGATTTTAGATAATGTAGCCCTAACTATACAAAAAGTGACATGGTCATAGCTGGAGCGTAAGTCTAGTCAACTAAGGCTGACTTAGACAAAACAACGACAGCAGCAACAACAACAGCAATAGCAACAATAATATAATTTGGCTGACATTAACACCAATATAGCAGAAATAATAGAACTATAGGAAACTAATAATAATAGTCCTCGACCAACAGAAAACAGAAACAGCTCGCAATGAGAAATAAATCATTTTGGTATGAAAGTAGAAGACTAACATTTCTAGTTAACTCTAGACAGAGTAGAGGGGAAGCGAGGCGGGGCGAAAGAAAGAATTGTTTCCTGGCGTTGCTATATAAATAGATTCTATTTATTCGAAGTCTCTTTATTCGAAGGAGAATTCGTTAGAGCAGCGTCAGACGGAATGCTTCGCAGTATTTGTACAATATCTCGGCGTTCTGAGTTCAAATCTCACCAAGGTCAACTTAGCCTTTTAGAGGTTGATAAAAAGTTAGCGTTCCAAAGTGGTGGATGGGTGGAACCGGATGCCCAGCATTATTGGTTCCTGCTGTTTGCTTTTTGAGTTCAAATTCAGCCAAGGCTAATATAGGTCATACACTCAATCCTTAGTTCAGCTTCGCACCACCATCTGGATCTTGGGTACCTTTGATAGATTTCTGGTCTGATGAGGCCTCCTTCCCTCCCATCGATGGTTTTGTTCTTGACCCCGAGAGCTGGTAGTACTGGTCACCCGGTTTCCATGACGTATATATGTGATCGAGATCTCAACATTTCTCCTGAACGGAATGCCGTCTTGGGAGGCCTTGGATAGGGTCATAGGCGCTGCCTTCCCTCCAGACTTAAGATAACGAAATACTTCAGAAGCCTGTGACAGAGAGTCTAAAGCAAAACGTTAGAAATTCGCTTTTCCCTCTTGGCAAAGTAATTCGTTTTACTTTGCAAACATTTTTAGCAATCTCACAAAAAATAATTATTCCACAATTTCTTAGACAGAGAGAGATAGGGAGAGAGAGAGAGAGAGAGAGAGAGAGAGAGAGAGAGAGAGAGAGAGAGAGAGAGAGACAGACAGACAGACAGACAGACAGACAGACAGACAGACAGATAGGCAAGCAGGCAGACAAATAGACAGGCAGGTAGGGAAAGAAACAGAGAGAGAGAGAGAGAGAGAAAGAGAGAGAGAGAGAGACAGAGAGAGAAAGAGAGAGAGGCAAAAAGACAGAGAGAGACAGAGAGAAAGAGACAGGCAAGCAGACAGGAGCAGAGAGAGAAGTAGAGAGAGAGAGAAAGAGAGAGAATTTCTTTAACATTAAAATAGAAACAGCCCTTTTTTTCCTCAACGTCGCCATCATAGAGTTTTTCTCGATTCCACAACTTCTGCTCCAGTCTATAACAGAGGTCAGCTTCCATCGGTAACCAGTTCCATCAAATGATGCAGAAGAGTTTGGAAATTCTCCAATTTCTAAAGTGGTGAGCAATTTTCGTAGAGATTAAGCGCCATGAAACCTGAAGAGTAGTAACCTCAAGACTGAAAAATTGTCTGCATGGTAACAAGTGGCATTGATTGCATAAAACTAGGCAGAGAGAGAGAGAGAGAGAGAGAGTGGGGGAGACAGACACAGGAGAGACGAAGAGGAAAGGAAAGATCGACACTCCAGCATAGAGAGTGAGAAACAGAGACAGGCAGTAAAAAAAAAACAAAAAAAAACAGAAAGTGAAGAGGGAGAGAGAGAGAGGGGGGAGAGAAAGAAGACACAGAAGATACAGAGATATAGAGAATGAGAGAGAGAGAAAGAGAATGAGAGAGAATGACACAGAGATAGGCAGAGCGACAGAGAAGGGGCATGGAAAGAGAGGAGAGAGAGTGAAAGGGAAAACAGTTTAAGATTGCGTGAAGGCATATGGAGGTGTGTATGTGTGTGTGTGTGTGTATGTGTGTGTATGTGTGTCTATGTGAGTATGTGTATGTATGTGTATGTATGTGCGTTGGATTATTTCTTTATAAGTGAGCAGGAAACAAGGTCGAATCGAATATAGGTCACTAAACATATAAGCTATAAATAAAATATATGCATGAATGTATGTATCTATATGTATGTGTGCGTATATATACATGCATCTATATGTGTGTATGTATGTATATATATATATATATATATATGTCTACGCATGTATGCATATATGTGTATGTGTCTATGCATGCAAGTATGTGTTTATGTATGTGTACATGTTTGTGAGAATGTATGTGTGTGAGTATGCATGCAGATATATGTACGTGGTACCCGTAGCTGTACATAGAACTGATGTATAAATAATTTTCACACACACACACATATATAAATGCATATTATAGACGTGGCTGTGTGATAAGAAGCTTACTTCCCAACCGCATGGGTTCAGTCCCACAGCGTGACACCTTGGACAAGTGTCTTCTACTATAGCCTCGGACTGACCAAAACCTTGTGAGTGGATTTGATAGACGTAAGCTGAAAGAAGGCCCTGTAAATGTGTTTGTGTGTGTGTGTCTGTGTTTGTGTCTTTACATCTGTGTTTGACCTCCTTCCACCGCTTGACAACCAGTGTTGGTGTGTTTGCGTCCCTGTAACTTAACGGTTTGGCAAAAGAGACCGATAGAATAAGTACCAGGCTTAAAAAAAGAGCTTTGGGGTCGATTCAGTTGACTAAAACGTCAAGTCGATGCCCCAGCATGGTCGCAGTCTAATGACTGAAACAAATGAAAGAATATATATATATATATATATATATATATATATATAATACGTATACGCATATACACAAACAAGTATACACAAATGTACACACACACACACACATACATATATAAATATATTTAGAGACAGGCAGACAGACAGACAGACAGACAGACAGACAGAGATAGGTAGCATTTGAAGTCAGAGTACAGGAAGTTAGAAAAATTTCACGTGGTATTGTATCCACCACTAACGACCTTGTCAGTCGGTCACTGCCTTCTATAACTCCTGCTGCATTTTGTTGACTACCACTTGTTGTTTAGATCCAAATAAGCTATGATCTCATAGACCTATGATGATGCGGCTTTTCTAGCCATGGACTTTATTTTCCAATATATTGTCTCTTTTTTGAAGGTTGAGTGTGAGTTGACGGAGGGAGATTTTCTTGTTATATCTCGTAGGTTGTTCGTTCTTTAAAACATTTCATCATTTTGTCCAAAATTTCATCATATTGTGTCTGGTTTCAACAGAAAGCTCCTAGTCAACAAATTGGCCCAGTCGTCAGAACACCGAAAAGAATACCTCACAATATTTGTTCCGCTACGTTTCTGGGTTCGACACCAGCTGAAATCCACTTTGTCTTTACTTCTTTCTTGATGTAATAATCTACCAATCCGAGGCGGTGGATTGAAAGAACGTTATAGCGTTGGCATGTAATATTTGCTCCAGCTATTTTGCATCCTGAATTCGAATCCCGCTATATCACTTTTAGGTCGAAGAATTAATCCAGTTTTACACCACTACCTGGCCCCTAGGTGAGTTTTGTGGAGTCCACTCTGTTGCAAGCATTTGGGTCAAGTTTCTTCCTCCTGCCCTCCTACGACATCCCGGAGTCATGAGCATTGCCTCCCCACCTGTCTAGAAGATAAAGAAAAACTACGAAGGAGCCTTCATATGGTTGCTCGACCCGTTATAATTAGCAGTCAAATCTCTTTGAAATCTTGATAAAAAGAAAGTCCGTCAATGAGAAATATCATATTTCTAACAGATTGGTGGAGGAGTACCTTACGAAAGCAACAGAATTGATGCCTCTAGATAAAACAAATTTAAAAACAAGAAAAAATGTATTTTCTAAAATATTGACACAAATATATTTAAAAATACAATTTACGAAAACTGCCCATCAAATACACACATTAGGGAAAGAAAAGAAATAAGAATGACAACAACAGCAATAACAGGAACAACAAGAAACAAGAAGTACTGTTAGTACTTCCCTTCCTAATTTAACACTTTAGCAGGAAACATGTTTAAAAGCACCCGATATAACTCATACAAAAAATAAACTCAGTAAACATAAAACCAAAAAGCTACAATAAAAGAGTTACAGCCTAAAACATATTTTATGGAATGATAAATCATATACGAGGTTCATATGACGATAGCTCAGATAACATTTCTATAAACACATCATAGAACATTTCATCTAAACTGTTTAATGACACTCCTACAAGGTTGCACAGAACATGTCACTAAAGAACAGGTCTCATAAGGCGAAAGATCGCAGAACTATTACTGAGACTACACAAGCTACACTAAAAAACTAGTAGGATACGAAAACACACTAGAAATGTTGGTATTCAAAATAAAACGAACACCAGACACATTGCTGTAAACACACTCATAAACATACATACATACATATATATATATATTATATATATGTATATATATATACTTCCACCATCTTTACCAATTGTTCCATCAGATTACATACTCGAACTATATCAACTTGACACCTTCTCAAACTTGGAGAAGAAACTTCAATACACACGAGACACTCTGATACTCAGAGACTCAAGATAACAGGCTAGGTTAATGGTTCTTAATGCTTTTTGATTTCATGACGTCCTCGAGATTAAACAAACTTGCTGGTACACCTCGTACCGGAAGTTAGAAGTCACTGGAGCACTTTGTGATAAGCTATATATCGAAGTTAAAAAATTAGAAAAATACAACAAAGCTATTATCTTGTTTTAATTAATCATTTATATGAGTACAACAGTTATTACTAATATTTTTAAGATGCTCAAGCAATAGTATAGGTTTTCTAAATTATAACTTTCACTGTTGTACATATACTTATTGATATAATTAGAGATGCGCTCGAGTATTATATGCGACAAGAACAATCTAAACATATAAAAGCCCGACTACACAACAGAAATAGTAACCTTGATAAAGATCAGGAACAACTCGAAGCAGTAACACTGCATGTAACAGAAATATCACTCAGCATTGAACAAGGACAATAAAAATACACTAACTGGTAAACGTTTGTATCTAACATAAGCTACCGATAACGATAAAGCACTGAACAGAATAATTAGCGATAATAACAGCATCATACCACGCTCCATGTCATAATGCCATTCTTAAATAACACATTCACAGTAAGATTATACCATTAAATATTTCCGGAAAAATCAATCATCAAAACCCCTACAGAAGAGAGGGACACTAAATGAAAATTTACATGTTCCACTTAAGTTAGGATTTTGATCTCTTCCTTCAATAAGACAATAGACTTAGACTAGTCATGAGCTCTTGGACTCATAAAGCTAGAGTTTAACCCGGTTTGCATGGTGTATAAGTGACTGACATTACAACAACACTTCCGCTACCACCATCTCCTACCATGGACGGGCGATAGTCCGTCACAGGGTTAACTTTCCAGCTGACAAGAGCAACGTGAAATGAAGTGTTTTTCTCAAGAATAAAATTATCATTCGGTCCTGGAACGGAAAGCACGATCGTATGATCGTGAATGCAACACCTTAACCATTAGGCCATGTGCTTTGATAAAGATAAAACAAAAATCTAAAATCTAAAAAGACAAAAAGAGCAAAAAGGTGTTGCTGTCCACTGTTCGCTGTTGAGGCACTAGCATACTTTATGCTTAACTTTTTCTTCTGCAAACACTGCATAAGTGACGAGTGTTTTGCATTAGTTGGAAATCCTGAGTTCAAATTTAATTCTATTTCATTTTCTTGTCCCTTTTTCACCCCCTTTTTTTCCTGTTACTTATCCTTAACGGGGTCAGAGGTGAATTCAAGGGTATTTCTGTAAAGCAAAGAGAGATAAAACAGATTATCTACTCCCCAAGGTCACTCATTGAGATAAACACAAAGTAAATATCTACAACAATAAAAACTAACATTGAAAATGTTGGCCTGGGATTATAGCACATGGGGCTGCCCTTCTTTCTTTCTTTCTTTCTTTCTTTCCTTTCTTCTTTCTTTTGTCTTCCTCTCTCTCTCTCTCCCTCTTTCTCTCGTCCTTTCCTCCATTCCTTTCTTTCTTATTATATCTCTTTCTTTCTTTCTTTCTTTCTTTCTTCCCCTTTCTCACTCTTATCATCTGAAAAGCTGTTTGCCTGATAACCGGCCGTCGCCTGACAACTTGTGATTCTATTTTAATCTGACGATATTATGTAACAAAAGACAAAATTAAGGAAAACTTGTAACAGATTAGGTTATCAATGTCTCCCTCCACCTCTCTCTGACTTTCTTTCTCTCTCTTTCACACACACACATATATATATAAGTACATACATATACATATATATATCAGTGCGAATGTTTTTTATACGGCGCCGTTTTTACAATCTTGTAAATAATAATAATGGTATTTTTATATAAGCTTAAAGCGATCACCATGCTATGACTAAGGAAAATAGTCTAATAAAGGGGCATATAAGTCCTCGACAGAAAAAAGAAGGCTTTCCTATCTGCGTGGGAGTCGAACTCACATCACTTTGTTAACGCGATTAAGTGTGTTACCTTTACACCAGAGAATCATCCTCCGTTTCCTGTCAAATTTAAGAACTATAATAGTTCGTGTTTGCTTTTCTATATGTACACAAACACGAACAATTATAGTTCTTAAATTTGACAGGAAAAGGGGTGCTGATTGCACGGTGATCGCCATAAGCTTTAAGCTTATATAAAAATACCATTATTATTATTTACAGGATATATATATATATACAGACATATGAATATTGTGATATCAAAAAGCCCTGATGTTGATTTGGGCGAGAAACTCACGAGTGAGGAGAGCTCGGTGACGGTGCATTGTCGTCCTGAAGAATTCAGTTGTTCGCGCTCCACAGATCCTGTCACTTTCGCCGAATGTCCCTCAAACGCTTCAAAGCGTTGCTGTAGAACTCTCGATTGACGGTCAGGCCCTGGGGAACGAATTCTCGATGCACAATACCACATTTCCAGGGGTGACACTCGTGACAGGTCTACCAGTTCGCTCATCATCTTCCAGAAAGGTTCTTCCTGTTTTGAAGCGCCCGTGCTACTCGAAACATTGCGTACGACCCATTGCCTCATTGCCGTACACTTGCCAAAGCTTGCTCAATCTCTGTGTGTCAGACTTTCCAAGTTTAATGCAAAATTTCATGTTGGCTCTTTTTTCCTGTCAATGACAAAATCTCAGACTACAGCATACACGTGATCACAAAGACACAAATTTCACAACTTGTAGAGTAAGTACAGCGATGTCACTCAGCACACCGCCTTGTGACAGTTACTACTAGCTCTCATTGCACTCTCAAACGGGTACTACCATCTGTTGGCTACAGAACTTGTCCGGGAACTTTTTGATACCACCTCGTATATGGCTATATCTATCTAATTATTTATCTATCTATTCATCTATCTCTCTTATATGCATATAGTGTAAAATCTATGTGCTGGTATTCCCGGACAATGCATACGGAAGAATAAATTCAGATATGAAATAGAAGCAGCGCCAGTGTAACGAACATTATCGACCATGCAAACGTAACGCAGGTAGGCAGTAATATGGTATGGTGGAGATTTCTCCCTCAAAGTACCTAGTGTTAAAATACCTTAAAGTCATGTGCTTTGAGGGAGTAATCCTCACCACGCATAATTGCAGCCTACAGATAAACATACGAGGCGTTTACGTTAAGTATGTGAGTTCGATAATGTTTAAAATATAAAATATTTTCATCACCTATTTTTCTCTTTCGCTCTCAGCTTCTATCACCCTCTTTGTTCTCATATCTATTTCCTCTTCTTTCATTCTCTATATTTCACTGTTTTACAAAATAACACACTAAAAATGGACGTTCCCACCATGAGTGTCCAGTTTGTTCAATCAACAGAAATGACCAGTCTCACTGAATTAACGTACAAGTGGCTAAGTATTCCACAGACATGTGTTACTTTAATGTAATTCTCAGGCGGAATCATCACGATACTCAATAGCAAGACTGGTTTTATTAAAACACAATCCACCTGACAGACTTCGATGCAGTTACCGTTTGCCCAGTTTCATTTACAAAGTATGGGTCGAGCTAGGTCATAGAAAATGAAACTTGCCCAAGATTTTACGCAGTGTAATCGAAACTAAAATTTCGTGGTTGTGAAGCGATCGTCTTAACTATTTGATCATACAGCACCTATAAGACATACTAATACATACACAATAACTATATTTAATTCACCTTTACTGATTTCCCTTTGCTTCTATTATCCATTTTCTGAACTGATATTATTTGTCTATTCTCTCTTTGTTCTTCTGTTCATGTGTATGCGTGTAAGACTTCGGATTACCAAATGGATTGTATACCGAATTAACAATTAACCCATGCGGTACGTATGGGCTTCAAGTCAGTATGTGTTTGAATCTTCCTAGCCACAGGTATTCAATCGAGAAAATTCTATAAAATGTACCCTATTGATAATGTAGTAATATTTCTACTTTGCTTCCAATTGTCTAATTTGCTTCCTATTCTAAACTCCATGCCGACGACAAAATCTCGAATTCATTTTCTCTCAAACATTTCCGACTAACTCTGTTCCACACAGTCTCCAAATGTGAAAACATTTTGTTAAAAGATCACCTACTAGTACATTCACTTAATTAAACGAAACGAAGTGTTCACGTCTGGAACGGTTTTCATATGCTCATTTAGAACTTTCTGGAACTACACATTATAATTTGAGAAAGACTAAAATAGGAAAATTAGGAAATGGTGAACAGACGATAAGCCAGTTAATATTTCTGAATGATCTGAAGTAAATAAATAAGAACGCAAACAAGTGAACACTTAAACAATGAACAATGTTCAATTATTCAAAAATTCAGCTTTAATAAGTATAGTGGGGACAAGCTGTCTGAGATAAGAGCAATTGGGATTCCTACAGGTGAGAATAGAGAGCAAATTGATAAGGAAATTAGGTCGAAGTATGTAGTTTTAGAATCCGATATCATGAAACATACCAGAATGAAGGACACTTTGAACAGCTGAGTAGTAACAATGTTATCATAGCTAATAACTCACACGCTGTGCGAATCTACTTATATAGCATTGGTATCATCAAATGGAACAGCGAAGAACAACAGAATTTTTATTGCTTAGTCTTGGGTGCCCAAGTTTCTGTTGGCATCATGGTGGTGCCATGATTAAACACGGCGTCTACTCGGCAAAATTCTTATTCATTTTTAGACCTGGCGGAGTTCATCCCTCTCCAAGTTTGACCATCAAAGCCACTGGCTCCTTTCAGAAGAGAGAAACAGAGACACGCAGAAAGAAAAAGTGAGAGATTTGATCCCTGAATACGACTGGTATTTTATTTATCACTCCCGGAAGAAGGAAAGATAAAGTTGACCCTGGTGGGGATTGAATTCAGAGCGTAGAGAGCCGAAGAAATGCCGCTAAGCATTTTGTTCGACGCGTTAAGTATGATGAAGATAATGATGGAAATAATGATGTTGATGATGATGATGATGATGATGATGATGATGACGATGACGATGATGATGATCCTTTCTACTATAGGCAAAAGGTCTGACATATTGGCGGAATGAGTGAGTCGATTACAACAACCCCAGTGATTAACTGATATTTATTTTATCGACCAAGTAAGGATGAAAGGTAAAATCGACCTCGGCGTGATTTAAACCCGGAACTAAAAGACGGATGAAATGTTGCGAGGCATTTTGCGCGGCGTTCTAACGATTTTTCCAGCTCACCGCCTTAATAATAATAATAATAATAATAATAATAATAATAATAATAA
>NC_068982.1:78131294-78134729 GCF_001194135.2 Octopus bimaculoides | reverse complement strand
ATAATAATAATAATAATAATAATAATAATAATAATAATAATAATAATAATAATAATAATAATAATAATAATAATAAGAAGAAGAAGAAGAAGAAGAAGAAGAAGAAGAAGCCCAAGGGCAGTTTAAAAGTCAGTTATTAGCCAATTACCGTTTCAACTCAAAAATGTCTATTCATTAACTTTGTTCATTCTGATCGTGCAATATATTAGCAAATTAATTATCATTACAGTAATTAAATTTCTCCAAAGAAATTGGATTAAATGGTGAACTACTTAATCAATCAAATTCTATAACCGAACAAGGTCTAGGGAGACCAAGAAGCAAAACTTTCGCCCTCCACCTTTCCTCGTCATTAACCAGCCTCCAGTTTTCTATCATCTTCTTCCCTGTCCAACCACAAAGGGAGGGAGGGCTCCATGTTTCTCAACTATTTCCTATTTTTGGATCTTTTCTGGTTTAACACATTTCTTCAATAACATATCTATTTATTCATTCTTAATACGTTCTGGTAGATTTCAACACGAATATTTGATCGCTGTTATTTTTCGACATCAGAGAATACTTCCTCCCTTTACATAACGTCTCGATTCACATACTCGATTCACCATTGTAAGGGGACTTGTGTTTAGACTATAAACCATTCATCAAAAAGGGAAATAAAATGTCATATTTCCAAAATCAAAAAATAATATCAAAATGGCTCTTTTCATAAGGTCACGACGGTGTGTCAAGAGAGGATGGATCTGATTGGCTAAAATTACATTTAAAAAAAATGCTGTCTTTAAAGATTCAAATTTTTTTCTTTTTTTTTTTTATATACTTGTGATTTTTGTAATCGGCAGGACACATAATATCTATAGAACTTCGGAAGAAATATTTCGAACCGAAAAATTCTTAGCTTTTCAACATAGACTGTCCATTCATCTAGATATAAGATGTCACATAACCAAATCACCCCGTTTTCCACACTTTTAACATCTTCCAAACAATTTCTTTCCTAACATTCTCCACGTCCTTGTTGTGTCTAGTGTTGGTTAGTATAACAATAAAAATTGAAATAAACACACGCATTGATTCAATACCACTTCTTTATTTTTAACAGCTAAATATCCAATCGTTTGTTTAATGTGTTGATTGAACAATCAATTGCTTGTTAGTTTTTCTCTGTCGGGGTCCTTTCGTTGCTGTTTGCAACCTCATCAATGACATGCACTCACTCTTCAAGGTCTGCTTTGAGTCTGTCCGAGGACATGTCTTATGCCTGTGTGTGTTTGTGCATGTATGTACATACACATGTATACACGAAGACACACGTGCACACACACAAACATACACACAGATGCTAACCTGTTCAAAAACAACCGACGATACTATCCACATACACATAAGCACGCACACATACACACACACAATAGAACGTGCGCACATAAGTAAGCGCTCGCACATCTACACACACATACGCACGTACGTACATACATACATATATACATACACGCACAAGCGCGCGCACACACACACACACACACACACACACACAGAGAGGCACAAAACTAGTGCTTAGGCAGACTCAAAGCAGATCTTGAAATGTAAGGGCATGTCATTGATGAGGTCACGAATAGCGACGAAAGGATTCTGACCGAGAAAACTAACAAACGATTGATTGTTCAAGCAACCCATTAAACAAACGATTGGATACTTAGTTGGTAAAATAAGGAAGTGGCATTGAATCAGGGTGTGTGTTTATTTTAATTTCTATTAACATAATGACCCTTCCAAAACACAAGACACGAATTCACACCAAGAATCTTACAAACTAAATACAAAATTTTCCATGCTCTCTATATATGGAATGAGAAGTATCTTTCTGTAACATTACATTTCAAAAGCCATAATCTTCTTCTTACTTTCAGCATTAAACATCTACGATTCACACCTATACAATCCAGTTGAAGTTACAATTCCTTTAAAAAGAAAATAATTACAGAATTATTTAAATTTAAAGCTAAAACTGCAGTAAATGCAGACACACGATGGTATATAAGTCAGCATTTTAAACAACTGTATGGTTAACAAGTTCGTTTCGCAATCACGTGGTTTCAGCTTCATTCCCACTGCGTGCAGCACTTTGGGCAAGTGTTTCTGCTATAACTCTGGATTGGGCAAAGCCTTCTGTGTGTGTGTGTGTGTGTGTGTGTGTGTGTGTGTGTGTGTGTGTGTGTGTGTGTGTGTGTGTGTGTGTGCGTGCGTGCGTGCGCGCGCGTCTTTGTGATTCGCTTTCTCGAAGGTGGTTTGTTTATATCCCCGCAAATTAGCGGGTCAGCAAAAGAGATGATGGAATAAGTACCAAGTTCTGGCGAAGATTTGTTCGACTAACTCAACATTGTGGTGCTCCAGCATGGTCCAAAGACTGAAAGAAGCTAACAGCTTTTACGGTATATAAGACGCACACTTTTTTTCAAAAACATATATCGAAAGATCACCCTGAATTTTATATGCGAAGTTGGGCCTTCCATAAGTTTTAGTGTGCTAAAAATCCCTCCTCCCATACACTTAATAACATGCCCTTGCATCTTTTTCGCTTAAAAATACCTAAAACCCTAAAAATATTGTAAAACCCTAAAAAAAAAACTGTAAATAAAATAACCCCGGCCTTACAAGAAACAAAAATTACATTCACCGTATCAGTGCAAACTATTACAACTAGACATACTGAAAGAAATATCCTGAGGAAAATCCTTCTTTTATGAAAGAACTCTACATGGAATTTTCTTTCGAAGAACCAGAGAAGGTGCCGTAATCTGCATATCAGCAAAGTGAGCGTAGCGAGATTTTTTATGGTCTCGGGGCTACAAAGCAACAGACGGCTTTTTCTGGTCAACGGAACCTGTTCATTGCATAAAATCCAGGAATGGTGGCACACGTTTTTGATCAGTATGCTGCAGTTGCGATCATTTGGAAACTGTACGTGCGTTCGTGTGCATGTACAAGTGTGTACATGTGTGTGTGTATGTGAGTGTGTTTGAGTGTGCGTGGTTGTGATTGTGGTGCCCTTGCTGTGTTTTGCTGATGCAGTTAGTAGTAGTAGTAGTAGTAGTACTAATTGTTGTTGTTCCTGTTGCTTTTGTTGCTGTTTGCTGCTGTCCTTGTTGATGATGATAAAGCTGTTATTTCTTTGTTGCTGAGATATTAGTGGATTTCTTTTTTTTTTTTTTCTGATTTGGCAAATATTTTTCTGTTTACAAGTACACAACCCCACCCCACTTCCGTTATCTTTGTTGAAAGACATGCCGCACACATATGCAATTAACCATCTCTTTTTCTCTCTCTCTCCCTCCCTCTCTCTCACCCTCTCTTTCATCCTCTCCCTCTCTTTCTCTCTCTCTTCTTCATTCCTAACGTATTTATTCCTTCGCACATTCTTCTCTCATTCTTCAT
>NC_068982.1:78130721-78131284 GCF_001194135.2 Octopus bimaculoides | reverse complement strand
AGGAAGAGACAGTGACCAAGGATCTTTAAATGCTCGACTGCCCCATCTCACCCCAACCTACAGGTGAGGCAGATGTGGTTCAACACCTCGAGGACAATGGCTGCAAGTAAATAAATAAATAAATAAATAAATAAAAATACGTTCGTTCAAAGTAAGACACTATTTTAGGCGCATGCATGGTTGTGGGGTTAAGAAACTCGCCTTCCAGCAACGTGGTCTTGGGTTCAGTTCCGTCCCCCAACATTGCACCTTGGGAAATTGTTTTCTACTATAGCCCCTAAACCGATCAATGCCTAATGAGTGAAGTTGGTAGACGGAAACTGTGTGAAAGCATGTCGTATATACGTATACATGGCTCAATGATTAGAGCGCTGAGCTTACAATTGTGAGGTTTTGAGTTCGATCTCCGGATCTGTCTGTATGTGTTGTGTTCTTGAGCAAGACACTTTATTTCACGTTGCCCCAGTTCACTCAGTTGCAGAGATAATTTGCGACGACGTTACTGGTGCCAAGCGATATCGGCATTTGCCTTTCCCTTACACAACACGCACGCACGCACGCAC
>NC_068982.1:78129239-78129711 GCF_001194135.2 Octopus bimaculoides | reverse complement strand
ACACACACACACACATGTATTTATACTACAGCTTTACACACAGTTTCTGTGTACCTAATTTACTCAGAAGTTAATGATCTATCAGGAGCTTATAATAAGAGACACTTTCCCAAAGAGAAGCGCAGTGGGACTGAACCTGAAACCGTATGGTTACAAAGCGAGATTTTTAATTATACATCCATACCTGCGCCTTCATACGTCTCTCTTTCTCTCTCACTCTCTATCTCTCTCTCTTTCTATATGTATGTATGTACGTATGTATATATATACATATGTATGTATACATACAGATATATACAGGTATATACATAGTTGTTTATAGGTATATGTTTTTTGTGTGTGTGTATATATATGAATAAATCTGTGTTTATGTGTATGTATGTATGTGTATGTATCTGTGTGTATGCGTATATTTTTGTATATGTATATGTATGTTTGGGTATGTGTATGTATGTGTATGTATATATATATA
>NC_068982.1:78125898-78127067 GCF_001194135.2 Octopus bimaculoides | reverse complement strand
AAACCTATTTGTATATGCTCCACAAGGGAAAGCAAGGAACATAGTTTACAATGAGGTGTTATAATCACAACAGCAAGAAAGTATGTACATGATCACTTTCTTTTACGAAACTTCATTGACTTTCATATATTTATATTGATATACATATATATACGTGTGTTTGGGTGCGTGTGTGTATATACATCTCTATATATAAAGATGATGCGTAGTCTAGACGGCGTTTTTAGATTTCATTATTCTCTTTAACCCGGGCAACGCCGGGTATTTCTGCTAGTTACCAATAAACATCAGCTTCGATGACATTTTACTCAACCGACAGAGGAAGGTAACCAATCAAACTGATTATGTAAACAGAATTCCGATTGGTTGAAAGTGTCTTCTTGTCTCAAGCTCTGATTTTCTGCCAATCCTTTTCGCAACCTTTGATACAGAGTATCGAAATTTTAATTCCTTTCACACTAAGAACCGTAAAAATCTACTATACCAAAAGAACTGGTAATACATACATTACAAGTGTTCTATGAAGAGAACATAAGGTTGCTGCATAGTTCAACATGAATGTAAAACGACATTAAACATCGTATAAAGTAAATGAAGGTTTCTGTAAGAGCGCTAAGTCATATTCACTTAGTGAGTTTACATGCACAAGGATGAATTATGATGTTGTCGTTGTCGACGTTAGATGGAGTAAGAGCTGATAGCGGCGATATCGGCGGTGAGGAATTTCATTGTGTCGTAACGTGGAGAAAGCGAGCAAATAGCTTCTTGGTGCAAATATAAGCTAGACTCTCTAAGCGGAGAAAAACTGAGCTATTTAACGAAACTGCTGGGCTCCATTGCGATAGGTAGAAACTCCAAGCAATGTAAAATATGGCCCGGACCGTGATTACCAGCATGAACGTCAAACTTCAAAAAGTAGTTAACCATTTAATGGTTTTAGTAAATTTATACAGAAAAAGTATCCATTATACCGTCCAGCATAAATAAAAGTCAACTTCAATATATATTTTCTGTAAAAAAACCTGTTCTGACATTAAATGAGTCAACTTCTGATACGAATGTTTACATTTGTACGTCATTTTTGAGCAAAAAAAATTTCTAAAAAAGTTCTGGAAACGATCTACTCATGTAATTTACGCAGCCTCTAGAGTTTATTTTTATTTTTGCGA
>NC_068982.1:78121924-78125328 GCF_001194135.2 Octopus bimaculoides | reverse complement strand
TCCGATCTTCATACATTCATACATACATACATACATCCATACATACATACATACATACATACATACATACATACATACATACATACATACATACATATGTATGTATGTATGTTATGTATGTATTAAAGTAACCATTGGTTTCATGTTAAGGAATGCCTATCGATTACACTAGTCAACAAGTACTTTTCATCAAGCATATGTCAAGGTGTACATAGTGTAGTTTTTAATGCTAATTTCAAATATGCAATTAGTTTTTTGACATGACGTACAGTTTTCAAGATGATAAATTGGGGGGGGGGGTTAACTCATGCATTATAGAGAACTTCCAATTGATGACGTGTATGCATGTACTTCACTTACATCATTGAAACATACCTTTAAAATAAACTACATTATTCATCGCTGCATAGTTCAGATGCAATATTTCATCATCTTAAATCAACCAATCAAATTTTCTCTGATGAAATAGGTATTTCAACAACTCAAAGTGTCTAATTCATGATTGATCTAATGAAACATTTCATCATCTCAAATTCAATATAAGTATAACCGTTTGTATCCATTTCCTTACTTGTTTTGCAGTATTAACAATGTCAAGACAGTGTAGAAATCACCCTGATGTGTTTTGTTATGTCTGTGGATAATTTATTGTGAAAGCTCAAAAAGGTACAATAAACACGAGAGATCAAGAAGATTTTAAAGCTATATTTTGACTGTCCTCTTGCAGATCAGGACAAGTTATGGGCACCATATTTTATCTGCTCAGCTTGCTCAAATGGCTTATGTGACTGGTTCATTAAGAAGTCCATGCCTTTTGCCATTCCAACGACATGGAGGGAGCCGAAAGACCATCTTAATGACTGTTATTTTTGCAAAATAAATGTTACAGGATTTTCTATGAAGAATAAACACAAAATTGTGTATCCCATTTTGGATTCTGCAATGAGACCTTTGCCTCACAACGGAAGTCTGCCAATTCCAGTTCTACCAGGTGATGGTATTGAAACATTAGATGATGATGCTGACTGTCACCATAGTGCTACTCAGGAAGATTACATGGCTGATGACGATAACTTTGAACCTCAAAAATTTTCCCAAGCTGAACTGAATGACCTTGTCAGAGACCTATCCCTCTCAAAAGATAAAGCATACAAATGGAGTGGAATTTTGAAATCAGCATGAAAAATTAGTCTAAAAACGTTGGTTTGCATTCATAATGAGTATAATATATTTAACTTTGTTGACCAGTGTTATCAAGCCTATCACGCAGAACATCGGTGTTCGTCTCCAAAATAGAGACAATAAATAGATAGATAGATAGATAGATAGATAGATAGATAGATAGATAGATAGATAGATAGATAGATACATAGGTGGATGGATGGATGGATAATAATTTGAGAAGTAAATTACGAGAGTTCTTTTATATACTTGGATACAAAATATATTGATATATTTTTAAGTCGATTGGTGCATCACCCATACTTCATCATGTGCCTGAATGCCATAAGTAAAAGTGATTCGTTCCATGACTCATATAAACTTCCGCCTCCTTCTCCTGCTCCTCACCATCATCATCATCATGGCCACCACCACAATCATCATCATCATTATCATCCTCGTCGTCGACGTCGTCCTCATTATCATCCTCATCCTTATCGGTCGAGCAATATACTATATTCACCTGGGTTTACTCTTTAAACCTCACCAAACAGACTTGGTTTGTTATTCCTAATAACTTTCTATTTATTCACTGATAATGTTGGCTTTCTTTCACATCAATGAAACGTTATTATATTTCCAACATCTAAAGTCGTCATCACAGAAACATAGTCGTCGTCGTTGTTGTTAGTGGTGGAAATACTGCTTACGACTGTTGCTTCTATTCTTGTTGGTGGTGTTGCTAATATTATTACTACTGCTGCTGTTGCTGTTGTCGCTGTTGCCGTCGTCGTCGTCGTCGTCGTCGTCGTTGTTGCTTTTTCTTTTCCTTCACAAGACACAGTATTTGGCCCATAAAAATAAACCCAAACAATTTCCCTTTCATGGCACTTTCCGTACCTTATCGTATCATTACCTCCAGAGAACAGCAAATTACTATGGAACAAGATTCGGCTTTTGCTGCTGTTGTTGTTGTTTAGCCCAAGGTCAACAGTGATTATGTAGGGTTATGATCAAACATGTTCCCTATATACCCTGCTCTTTATTGTCCAACGTCCAACATCTTCCTTTTTGTACAGTGATAGAATATATGAGGAAAATCTGGTTGTTATTTCTAGCATTCACCACCACCACTCCTGTCATGGCTATCCATCCTTTCTTCATTATGACTCTTCTACTGTTGACATTTTTATCTTTTTGTGTTATATTTTGTGTACTGTACCGTAATGCCTCGTTATACGAGTTAATTTGTTCCCTGCTACCACTCGTAAAGCAAAAACTCGTAAAACAGAGCAATGATTTCCCATAGTAGCAATGTTATAAATCGTAATTTGTTCTCACAAAAATATTTTACCGATAAAATTTATAATGGCAATAAAACAACAGTAGAATGTAAAGAACATTTTATGTAAAGTAAAAAGAATGTCAAGATCATTTATAAAAAAAATATATTATTAATCATAATCATTTTCTGAATCACTTTCAATCGCAATAGACTCGCGCACACCATCGTTTCTAGACGCGATCGTCGTTTCACAAGCACTCGTAGACGGACTTGTAGGTTTCTTTTCAAAAAACAAATCTAGAGTTGTTTGCTTAGAAGAAGCTTTCTTTCGCTCTCTATAAATTTAATGTAACATGTGCTTCAAAAATTTCAGCTCACCATACAAAAGTGAGCTGAAAAATAAAACTCGTGAATCCGGAGTCTCGTAAAGCGGGTCGTCATAAAGGGAGGTATTACTGTACTTGTACTTCTATTATTGCTCTATTTCTTTACAAGACTTATTGCTGCTTTCTGTACCATCTTTTGCACTGTATTCAGTAAGCTTCTTGTTGTTGTTGTTGTTGTTGTTGTTGTCGTCGTCGTCGTCGTTATTATTATTATTATTATTATTATTATTATTATTATTATTATTATTTGTCTTTCTGCTTCAATTTTCTTCCCATTTCTTCCTGACAGAGTGTCTTCCTGACACCTAGGGCAAAGAAGATCATTGTACACATTGATAGGCCATTAAGATAAACACTCCAGATTGTTCACTTACAAAATCAAATAAGTTTTGAAAAACAAAGTTATTTACATGGAAACGTATCATTTTCATAGTGACAATGCTCTTCTGAATACGTGTAACGTACCAGTTAAAACAATTATTGCACTTCTTGCGGGAATGGTAAGCCAGATATCATTCTCAAATAATTTTTAGTTCCTTCTTTTGATCATTCCCGATGCTCCTACAATCATT
>NC_068982.1:78120203-78121678 GCF_001194135.2 Octopus bimaculoides | reverse complement strand
CATACATGCAATGTACATACACAAACATGTCCATCCACACTCGTATATTTTTTAATCTCTTTAAATTCTCTGGAAGACTTCTCTTTCTTGCTCCTCCTGTTTCCTTCTTTGCGATTTTCCCTCCACCCCCTTCGTTTCCCCCCCCATCAAGCCATCGTTTCTTTTCTTTCCCTTCCTTTTTTCATTTTCTCTGAATCTCATCCCACCACTCCTCCTTAATTCTTTATTCTTCTCCATCCATCTTCTCACTTGACTATACTCTCACTTTATCGTTATATCTATCTCCTGAACAATACCCCACCGCTTTCTCTCGATGTCCTGAGAAGTTTAATGAGATAATTAGTGACATAAGATAATCTGTGACAACGGATGATTTTTCAATATGGACTTATCAACGTAGTTTCTTTTCCTCCGCTACAGACGTGCAATGATTACAAGCACACACACAATCTTATAATCATATCATTTACCCATAGTTTGCGCACTAAAGTAATTACGTATGGGTACAATTGGAGACGTTTGCGTAAACATTTACATATACATACATAAAGTGACATCTTGATGTATAATGTATGTATATATGTATTATGTACGCTTGTGTGTATGTACGTCTGCATGTAAGTACGTATGTATGTATATACGTATGTATGCATGTATGTATACGTAGGATCGCTTAGGAGTGCTACTGGTAATGTAATCAAGAACAGCCTGTTACATGGTCGGGTCGTCGGTGACTAACCCAGACCTATCACCACCACCAGATTTGCTGAGTGGGAACGGTTGATAGGAACACAAGAAGACGAAGAAAACAGTTCCTGTCAAAAGGACGCATGAACCCAACGTAGGGTCACTGACATTACAATCTAGGAATTGCACGTAGACAGCAAAATACTCGTGAAAGGAACGAGCATACTGCAAGACCACCAGGGAGCAATGTATTCTTATTTTCTTGCTTGATAATCTCTCTAGAAAAAGAATACACTGACGTAAAACCAGAGGAACGTTCGGCTTCTGGCCCTCGTATTAAAACCGGATTACCAGGAGGAAAATTGTTCTTTCACGGGAACTTTTTGGAAGACACACTACGATGGTAAGCTCCTGAAGAATGGGGAGACGTAGGATATATAGGTGCGACCAGCTAGAAATATAGAATTACAAACGGGTTGCTTCTTTTCGAAAGTATGGTGATGGAGAGAATCGGTAGCACCTCAATTGACTGAGAAACACTTTCCAAGGATTGCACTATTCACCTATTAATTAGGAAGGACGAAGAAAACGTAATTTTTAACATTGATTACATAATTCTGGAAGTAGTTAGTAGCTTCATGGTTGGCGGTTTTCTTCTCTTGAAGGTTTCTATGGTAACACCCATGAAATTTGCAATGTAACAAGAGATGATTGTACTCAGACAGGAGTTAACTTTTTCAACATTCAATCATACGTGACTATGAGCCTTTTATTCTTTTATGTTTCAG
>NC_068982.1:78115133-78117572 GCF_001194135.2 Octopus bimaculoides | reverse complement strand
CGTCAGTAATCAGGGAAGTGATACTGGAATAAAGCATTGGAGTAATTTTATAATTATACTTACTTTTATACACACAACGTATGTATGTATGGATAGATAGATGATTGGATGGATGGATGGATGGATGGATGGATGGATGGATGGATGGATGGATAGAGGGTTGTATACATATATATATATATATAATACAAAAAATATATATGCATGTATACACACATATATGTATATACTTTCATCTACATGTGTATATAGATGCATATCAGGGTACAGGACGTTAGAACAATGAACTACAGACAACGGAACGAACACATAGGAAAACAGAAAGCCACTTGGAATTATTCATCAGCTGCCTCTATTCTAACTCGACGTTTCGAAGATAAGGCATATATATATATATGTATGTATATGTATGTATGTATGTATATAAAATATGTGTGCATGTATGTGAGTATATATATGTATCTATATATATGTATGTATGTACATGCTTGTGTATATGTATGAATGGATGAATAGATAGATGGATATGTCTTTGTGTTTATGTTTGTCCTCCACCGCCGTTTAACAATCGTTTACGTACCCCATGATTTTCCGCTTCAGACTAATAAAAACAAAGCAAGTACTAGACTTAAAATGAGTATAATAAATATTGAGGTGCCGTTTTGTTCAATTAAGCTCTAAAGACTATGCTGTAGCATGGTCGCAGTCCAGTGACAAGAAACAAAAGAATGAAAAGAGGAAAACAACGAATTTATATCAAATTGTCTTTATGTTTTGCTACCAATTGTACTGAACTTAATCGAAGAAACATTATTCAAATTATACAAAATTTATACGTCACACATTAGACAAAAATGTCGTCATCAAACGATACAGTTTATCGTTGTACAATAGATTTACTAACCTATATCGAACCTTGAATCTTCTATTTGCTGGCCAAGCGAGGAACTATCAGTTAGTCTGCGTTGACCTTAGAGAATAATATCTGGCTGGAAATAGCTCACACGTGTCTTATCTATTTTCATTGAGAGTTATGTCGACATTGCCCTTGATTGTCTTACAGGATCTAGGCCAAAGATAGGCCTAAATCATCTCTGTATTTGTCAGCATATGAGCGTATGTGTGTGGGTCTTAGTGTGTGCTTGTGTGTTTCTGTGTTTGTGTGTACATGAGATAGTAACATAACTAATACATTTACAAATAAACCTGAGTTTTAACTCGTCTATTTATCGAATAACGATGGCGTTAGTCTGCTATATTAAGTTATTACAAAAACTGTGCAATATTGTTATGACCATACTGTCTTTTTTTTGTTTTGTTTTTTTCTTTTTTTGCGGTGGGTATTGCTTTTTCAGGATAGCGTATCCTCAATTGCATTATATGTCTTCTCTTTTTAAGGGAGGTTTGTCCGCTACTTTTTGCTGGTCGAGTGATCACTAAAAGGCTTACTCTCTCACGCTGTTTATATTCCTAAATAATGTAGTTCCAGATATACACAAAGATTGGACAGTCATGGCTGGAATGCTTTTTATCTTAAGTCTGATTGATCAAGGATGATATGGGCAAAACATTAACAACAACAGCAACAAAACACGAAAGGTTCTCGTGGCAGATGATTGTGGACTTTATTGATGAGAAGGGCAATAGTTATGTTTTCGATGAAGTTTTCAAAGACGATAAGCATTAATTGGTGCTGTGGGAGAGCAATGATGTCCGCTAGATGGCACTTAACGGAAACCGAAGGGCAGATATTGGAAAGGTAAGAGTAACAGACTCAAACTTTAAAGATGTGTATCCTTATGTCGACCTCCATTACCTTTCAGATGTTACCTCAAAAGTAACTGTGCTCGAACAGGACGGTTAGGGAGTTTGTTTTTTGTAAGGGAACAATTTTACAGTCACGTGCTTCCATGAAATGGTAATGAACCCTAGATAGATAAACATAGAATATGTTTTTAGAGAGTCCAAGTAATACCTATATTACAACGTGACTCATTGTGATACCATCATTTTAAGCGTAATACATGAAGAAGCACAACAAACTAGAAAATACAAAAAGATCATTACTCTCAACTATTAAAGAAAAGGAAGCTAAAATACTTTGGTCACATAGTAAGAGCATACGGTATACAAAGACTATTATTAGAAGAAAAGATAAATGGCAAACACTCGAGTGGAAGACCTAGAACAAATTGGTTCGATAACATCTGGGATTGGAGTAAAATATCAAATGGTGAATAATAGCAGATAAAAGATCTGGAATAAAGATTTTTGATATTCAATTAGTTATGAGCAGGTGGTACGTACGAGGGTTCCAAATGATCCGATCAACGGAACAGCCTGTTCGTGAAATTAGCGTGTAAGTGGCTGAGCACTCCACAGACACGTAGTAAATATATATATACACATAGTAAATATATATATATATATATATATATA
>NC_068982.1:78108585-78114466 GCF_001194135.2 Octopus bimaculoides | reverse complement strand
ATAGATAGATAGATAGATAGATAGATAGATAGATAGATAGATAGATAGATAGATAGATAAATAGATAGATAGATTTGTGTGTGGATGGGTTTCTGTCTGTATGCATTTCAGCTATCAAATTCAAACGTTTTCAAGAAATAAGATACAGGTATGATAGCGATGATGATAATAAATAAGTAGATAAATAAATAAGTAGATAAATAAATAAATAAATAAAGCAAAATAGAAGGTAAGTTACCGGTGAGTCAAACACTTCAGTCCGGTTTCAGTTTCTATTTAAAGCTATTTTGATTTAACACTCTCTCCGACTCCCATTCTGTCAACTGTATTATACCGCTAGCATATTATAGTAATACATCTAGTAAATTGTAGTAACATCTCTAGTATATTAAAGTAATATCTTCAATATTTTATAGTATTGCTCTAGTAAGTTATAGTAATATATCTATCATAGTATTTCTCTAGTATAGCTTCAGTTACGGATCTCACTCTCTCTGTTGTGTACATTAGTTTACTGTTACTTCTCACACTATAACTCTCTAAACATCTTTGGCAAATGAAGCGATGAAGCAACTCTTTTTTCACTCCATACATTTCGTACAAAGACACATTGGTACGTTACCAAGATACCTGACGTTTGACCTTTAACATGAACAAAAATATTTTTAAAAAGCTTCCAATGGCGACAGGATAACTTCCGTATCTTCCAACAAGACAACAAACTCACAACAAATGCTAAACCACGAAATAATCTCTGGTGATCTTTAACTACGATCAGGCATTCATGAAGTTACAAAAAAGGCATCCAAAAATCTAAATTACTTCTTTACGGCCAGAAAATATTTAAACTTTGATCTGATCTGAACTGGCTCCTGACTACATGAGCGACATTTGCTGAATTACTGCTTATATATCTAAGACGAAGTTGCTACTACAAACACCCATTTGACTGATTGATGAGAAAAGATTCTTTCACCAACACACTACAATTGACGGTTAAGGGCGCTTTATTTCCTTTCCTTGTCTCTTCCGTCGATAATATAACGATTTCTGATCTTTTAAAACATCATAATGTGTACTACCTCCGTCCAAGCCCACTCCAACCAAGCCCACTTTTGTCACCTCCTCATTCCTACTGTTTCAACAAACAAACTCCAAATGTCATACAATAATTTCCCACCCACGATTACAGCCCTCTGTCTATGGTTTCTTTTAAATTGAATAGCAACTGCATTAACCAGCATCAGCAACCTAGATTTACTTTTTAAACTTATAGGCATTGCTTTTCTTTTCTTATCTAAATAGTAATCTTCTTTCAAAAACTCATAAACTCTGTAAACCCTAGCAGACTCTGGGCTTTATATCTCTCTTGTAAGAGGTAAACGGAACTATTTCTATTATCTTACCTCAGATACCTCTGTTGTAGAATCACAGGAAGTAGCATCATGTAAAGAAATGTATTGGAATGTAGAAAAGTAACCCCAAATCCCTTCTATTTTCTTAACATCTATTTCGTCACCCTCTCTTCTATCACACCATGAGTTTTCCTTCACCATTTCCTTCATATATTATTTTCCCAACCTGTCTATTAACTTACTATATCTTATATCAATCTCTCTAACATAATCCTGTCATCACCATCCGCTACACTGCAGTCCCTGTCTTTATATCCTTTTTATCAACATTTAACCATTTACACAACGCATATTCTTTTGTTTCTTTTCCAACAATGGCTACCGTTCGAACATTAACTACTTTCCTGTCTTGCACCACATCAATATACAGTATTTTGCGGCATGATAGACTTGGTATCGTTGATAACTCACTCTGATTTTGGAAATGTAATTCTGGAAGAAAAAAATTATACTTACCAAACCCTTGTTCACATGCCCGGCTGGTACGCGCTAAATGCTTGACAGACAAAATTGGCAGGCAAACCAGCGGAGTGCTCATACACGTCGTTGAGCGAAATCATAAGCAGTTGCCACCTACCTTGTGGTTTTCTGCTAGATTTTATTGTAGTACACAACACTATGCTCTTCGCTTTAACTGCCTTGCAACTATTTATGCGACACACCATGATGGCTGTACGACATCCACCACCGCTGACCACCTACCCACCAGTGCTCAACTACAACTGCCGCCATCCACCCAGTGAATACAGCAACACAACACCGGGCACTGCTCGATTATGTGGACAGTCGTTTATCTGTCGTCATTTTTAAAGTAAAGAATCTGTAAAAGGAGTGAAGATCTTTAATATAGCATTCCTTTTCTACGTATATAACCGGTTGTAGTGTTTACAACCTTTGTTTGTTTTTTAATTTTATCTGTATAACATTGATGAAAACTAGTTACCATTTGTTGAAAACTATGACAACTTCTCAACTAGCATTGTGAAAGAAGCATGCTAATTTCTAAGGTATTTTGTTTACGGAAAATGGGCTTCATTCTTGCCGTATTATTCTTTTTATTCTTCTATTTCCAAACTGATTCACACCGAAACAGTTCACTTCTAGCCTACACACACCAATGACTTTGCTACTTATCTCCCTCCCACAACATCATATAAAAGACCAAATTTAATCGAGAAGGAATGAAAGGAAAAGTTAAATTCGACAAGAATAGATTACATAATCTATGGGACTTCAAACTTGATAGTGTATGTAATCTTCTATATTGTCACTGCCAGTGAATAGGCTATTTGCACTGACCTTTGAACGAACGTACAATAATGAATGCTTTAATGAAGTTACAAGGTCACAAGTTTATAGGGAAAGAGAACGAGGCTATGCGACTCTCCTAGCTTTCTCCCTGACATTAGTGGAACACAAAACAACCGAAGTGACGTAGTTTCTAAAATTCGTCGAAAGCAGGGCATATAATTACATCGACAAACAGACAGATTTTCAAACAAACAATCATTGTATCCAAAGAAAACATTGAAAAAATTATTCAAAACAAAGGAAACTTTGAACTGTTAAATACATCGTTTTGGTATGGCTTTCCTTGATCTTTGATTTATGTCAAAAATAGCCTGTTTTGGATTGCAAGTTCAAAACCAAAGCATGCATAGGTTTTGAATATCTATTATTTGGTGGTCCAATCCCTTCCCGTGATCGGGAATATACAGGAGTTGGACAAAAGAAATATCTTAATTCAATGGAAGTTTTATTATTTTATTTAATAACAATTTAGGATGTCGAGTAATTGACTTGTACAGGTTCTGAACGGTTGTTAGGGGAATTTTGAGTCATCTTTCAAGTGAAACCAGCTTTAGTTCTTTCAGCGACTATGGCGCCAAGAAGTGCTCCATTCTTGCACCTTACTTCAAAATTTCAAAATGCACCATAAATATTTAATCATACTGAGATCTGGTGATTGGGTGGGGTGGGGGCTATCCAAGTGGTCTATCTCACTTTTGTGCTCTTCATACCAATTCTGAATAATACTGACCATATGAGTCAGTGCACTATCTCCTAGGAAGATTGCATTACCATAAGAAAACAATGCTTGTATCACAGAAAGGAACAGAAAAGAAAAAAATATGTAACATCATAAAGATTGGCTGCCCTATTGATGTGAATATCTCTTCGAAAATTAATGATAAAAGCAATAACTACAGGCAACTGCCTCGAAACCTCCAGCTTCTATGCAGACATAGATACTCTTTCCATTCTTTTTCTGTCATTTGATGGAACGTTGAGATTGTGACAGGTGAAGGGAGAAAGAGCTGAATCCGAGGTGACTGGTACTGATTTTCATCTGAAGAGAATGAAGTAATGAAAAACGATGACATTTGATAAAGAACACAATGCACCACCCGGTGCAGGAATCAAACCCACAAGCTTATGAACGTGAGTGCAACACATTATCTAGTGGGTCACGTGCCTTCACATACATACATACATACATACATACATACATACATACATACACGACGCGCTTCCACACAGTTTCTGCCTACCAAGTTCACTCACAAAGCATTAGTGGGCTTGGGGCTATAGTAGAAGGCATTTACCCAAGGTATCGCGCAGCGAAACTGGATCCAAAATCACGTGACTGCACAGTAAATTTCTTAACTATACGACCATTTATATATATATATATATATATATATATATATATATATATATTACTCTAAGAAAGGCTAAGAGAGTAGCAGAGAGAACAGAGCGACAGATTAAGAATGTTATGGTATTCAATTCCATTTCTTTAATTTCTTACTCCAGGTTCTACCGAGATAGAATTTGCCTTTCATTTATCAGAGACCGATTATACAAATTCCATACATTCAAATATTTACTAAAAGTTTCGAAATTTCACAGTAGTCATTGTATAGCAAGTGATTTGATGTGAGACTATCCAATCATCTTTGCCGCTCACTATTCCTGGGTGCATCACGGGGGGATAGGGTCCCCAAGCACTTCTTCCATAGATTTCAATCAGAAGGGACCGTCGTTACACTTACCTGGTCCCTGTTGCGAATCAGGGCACTAAAAAATTGAAATAAAAGTTCGTAAGAATAACCATACCGCTTTGTCCATCGCACGAATTAATTAAGATGAATTCGTATCTTAGACAGCGGGGTCCGTTTGAAAAATATATTGTAGTCTCCTCCCAACGCTGGTACAACCAGCAATAAACCTGTCCTGGGGTGGAGGTGGGGGTAGCACTAGATACGCATGCTCAGAACCCCAAAGAGGGTCCAAGAAGAAACAATTGTTTTTGATTTAATCTGAGACTGTGTTGAAACTGAAAGAACTCCCGTTTGAAAGAGTCATTTTAGTCATTTAATTACATTTAGAGCTGTTGAAATTCATTTTAAATTTAAATTTATTTCATGAGATGTTAACATTTTCCGTTGTCCGATTGTGATCTGGTCAACGACACAGCTCCACTAATTTTTGAAGTGCAAATACGTCGGGGACCAGACCACAATTATGTGACAGAAATGATTTACACCTCATGAATTTTTATTTTTATTTTATCTAGTTTCAGTTCACGAACTGTGGCCATGCTGGGGAACCGCCATTTGAATATAAATTGAATATAAATTCAGAATGAATTTAACAGCTTTGTTAACAGCTTTATGTACTTGCACATATTACTCCTTCACCAGAAATTAAACTTGTTCACAGTACATAAAATTATAATTGCGTAGAGTTTGGTCTTTTGAGAATGTAAATGATTTTATCTCTTAATACATCTGAATTTTTGTGATGTGAAATCATTTATAGCGAGTAAATGAGTTTCAGATTGCTTAAGTATCATTAGATAAAGCAGAGATGTTGAGGTCAACAACCGCTCAGTCATCCCCCATTCTGTCGCCTCCTTTTATTTTTTTATTTTTTCTCGTGAAATAATATTTACATAACAAATGTATGCATAAATCTTGAAACGAAACTTGGTTTGTTTTATTAGTATATTTGTCTAAATTCACAACAAGCAGCGCAGAGCAAGAGATATACTGAGGCTGATGAGGAATTTGTGAAACAAATGTGAGGAGTGTAGATAACTTCTTTTTTTAAAAAAAAACAAAGTAACAGGAATAGAAACATTTAAATTGTCAAAACAGTATGGGCTGGGTATAATTATTTCAACAATGTACTTGCACATATATACAAGACTAGATTTTTTAAACTTAAAATGAAAGTCTAATCTAGTTCTGACATTGTAACAGTATCCTCGTACAGACGCACACGAATCATTTCTTATTACCCAGCCTTTATAGATGTGAAGTTAATGATCTCCAGGAGAAAATGAAACATTTAGTGCTGTAATTATTATATCTCCGCCAAAATCATAATTGATATATTTACTCGTATAAGATAATATCGTTATAACCAGCAGCAGGCAAAAGTAGGTCGAAGAGGATTAA
>NC_068982.1:78104522-78107960 GCF_001194135.2 Octopus bimaculoides | reverse complement strand
ATATATATCAAGGCGGTGTTCCAGCAAGGCCACAGCCAAATGAATATATATAACAAGTAAAAGAATATACATACATATATATATATATATATATATATATATATACACGCTATATTAAATCTCTGAGCGAGAGGTAAACAGTACGGAATCGTAAAATATATTTGCCAGATAAAAAATGTAGTCAGTATTTGAAACTTCTTTCTACAGCTATCGTTATCGTAGAGGGTGCGACAGAAAAACCCCCTATAAGTATTCTCCGTTGAATTCTGGGGCTAGTGACGTTAGCCAGGTGGCAGTGGTATATTCCTGTAATTAATGAATTATTGTTTCTTTTTTATTTTCCATCAGGGTTTCAGGCAGTGCACATTGTGCTTTTGTTGTTGAAACATTTAACAAAAATTGTGAATCTGAAACTTATCTTTGTCCTGCTCTGAATTATTGATCATGTTCCGCTAATTTCCGGGGGAAATCTTTTATAAATACATGACCAACGGACTATTGCTGTTTGTTTTGTTTGTAAGGTGGCCATATGTGGAGAGTGATGGTCAATTTCTTTTCTACCCGTTTCAAGGAGTAGAAATTGTTTCTAAATGTTTTTTGTTTCAAAAATTACTTTTTTGTTTTGAAATGTAAAATTATATAAACAATATGGTGCCTATCGTAATAACACTTGAGGTGTGGTGAGAAGAGAGATGGCAAGAGGAGTAGGCAAACTAGGGTAACACTGTGATAACTGGCACCGCTATCATCATCTCCACCCCTATCACTTCCATTCTTAGTAACACCAACTGTTGTTAACGATGGTAACTGCGACACCTACCATCACCAATTTCACCACTGTCGCAGCTGATAAGTACACACAAACCAACTGAGCGAGAGAGCTACTAAAATGTACGTAAATTCCAGTAGCAACAGCAGAAAGAACGTAAACAAAACTTAAGAGAAGCAGTAGCTGCAATAATTATACTAGCGGCAGAACCAACAACTTTTGCCAGCGCTTGGATAGAGCTAGATCTTTAAAAGATCCAAGAAAATGGGGGGAAATAGGCGAGGTACGTAATAGGAGACGTGAGTAGTTTCTCGAGAAAAAGGTAAATGGACAGTGGTATAATGTTTCCTTTTCTTGAAAAGCATCTCGGATTTCTCCATGCCCCCGAAAGTTTATTTGAAAAGGCCCTGTCCGGTTTGTAGCAAGAGATCTGCTATATTGGACGGGGCAAGACTTTTGGAACTATAGCCTGGTACTAAAATCAGAAGAGAAAACAAAGAGAATATCAAAGCTGATGAGTTCTACAACGACCCACAGGTTGATGCAACAATATATGGCGTCAACAAAGCGTGAGGACCGCAGTCAAAACTTGGACAAAGAAATTCACCCTTGGTGGATTTTCAAATATTTGAAGATAAGAGCTGTGGCGGAAAAACGTGAGAACCCTGTGCTACACATGCGGCAGCGCCAAAAATCAAACTTTGTATTTTATTCCAATAATAAATACGAGGCCTGTACTGGAGCCAATCTAATTGATTATATTTTCTCCTTATAAGATATTGAATTTCTGAGAAAATCAATATTAATAAAGAGATATTTTGACACAAATAATACTACACTGAAATTTAAGTTTTAACAGAGCCTTTATCTTTTACTTGGTTCATTTATCAGGAAGCGGTCATGCTAGAGGGTCAACCATGTAGGGTTTAGTCTAACAAATCCACCCCCAATACTTCCCTTTAAATCTGGTACTTATTCTTCGTTTTATTTTGCCGAACTGCTAAGTTACAGGGATGTAAAGAAACCAGTACCGGTTGTCAAGTGGTGGGGATAGCAAACATAAACGCAGACGTACATATACACATATATACATATACGATAGACTTTCACAGTTTTCATGTACCAAATTCATTCACAAGGCATTGGTCGTGTCGGGGCTAAGTAAAAGACACTTACACAGGATACGGCACAGTGGAACTGAACCCAGAACCAAATGGTTGGGAAGCAAACTTTTAACTTCTTAACGACATCCCGTTAGTGAAAGCCATCTTACCGTCGGTAATGTCTTTGGAAAATTCATGAACACCACAAATTCCCATTTCCTTTCTCGTCTTTAACAGAGTACTTTTGTTTTAAGTATAGGAAAAAAATACTATTCTTAATCCTTTGCCTGACACATTTCCCTGGCTCCCATTTATCATACAGATACGCTACACATTTCATTTTTTTTTCTTTCAGCCACCGGAGCAACTTAGGACTTATGAAAGGGAAAGCTTGCTTCCCAACTACATGGTCCCGGGTTAAGTTTGGGCAAGTGTCTTTTACTATAGCCTCAGTCCGACCAAAGGGTGGATTTGTTTGACGGAAGCTGAAAGAAGCCTGGCGTGTATGTATATATGTATGTGTTTATGTGTGTGTGTGTGTCTGTGTCTGTGTGTGTCTGTGTGTGTGTTCACTCCCCTCTTACCATCGTTTGACAATCAACGCTGGTGTGTTTACGTCCCTGTAACTTAGCAGTTCGGTAAAAGAGACCGATAGAATAAGTACTAAGCTTACAAAGAATAAGTCCTTGGGTAGATTTCTTCGACTAAAAACCCTTTAAGGAGATGCTCCAACATGGCCACAGTCAAATGACTGAAACAAGTAAAAGAAAAGAATTACACAGAATGTATGAAACAAGGACTAACTAAAAGTTTGAAAACAAGCATGGATGTTTAAAACAAACTTTTGAAAATGCTTTGGACAGGCAAAGAGTTTGAATACGAAGAAAAGAGAAACAAATATGGAGGCCTGAGAACAAAAACAGGCCAATAATTCTAGTATCAGAAAGAGACAAAGAATTTTTGCGAACTTCTTTTTCTTGTTTTCGGTTTTGTCAGGTTTCTAAAGCTTGTTTGCAGTAGTTGTTGCTATTGAATGAGAAGAATTTATATTTTTATATTTTATTTGTGCAATCCGTTTCTATGAGAAAATGTAATGTAGAAGGCGACATTTTAGATTCTCGAGATGTTTGCCAGTGATAAAAGCTCTGTCGTCTAGTTCTTAATATAGCGACACGAAAACTTATTAGATCAGCACTTCTCCTCTCCTTCTTGCTCTTGAGGCTATTGTCATTATCAGTGGTGTTGGAGTAGTTATTGGTTGGTGGCTGTGATCGCGATAATTGTATTGTTAGTCTTGTTGCTGTTGCGATGAACCTTTTCTTCTTCATTTTCAGCTAAATTACTTTAAGTGTCTCGACGGAGACGTCGTTAATTTGTGCAATAATTTCATTGTCATCATCAACATTATTATTATTATTATTATTATTATTATTATTATTATTATTATTATTATTATTATTATTATTATTATTATTATTATCATTATTATTAAACTAAGTGCTTTTCACCCGCTCCCTATTTTTTCTGATTATACGTATGTATCTGTGTATCAGGATGGAAATACCT
>NC_068982.1:78099682-78102465 GCF_001194135.2 Octopus bimaculoides | reverse complement strand
TATATATATATATATATATATATATATATATATATGTATATGTATATGTATATGTGTATGTATATGTATATATATATATGTGTGTGCGTGTGTGTGTGTATGTATGTATAGGAGAGTATTGTATGTAAAGAATAAAATATTTTGAATGACAACAATGCTCTATAATACAAAGAATGGACTATCATAACTGTTGTAATTTAATCATCCATAGTTTGATATGATATTTCGGAATAAAATTCCTTCTTCAGATATCCCTAGAAATTGATGGAGTCACTTCTATAATCAGTTGTCCAACGGCTTTTCTTTGTTTTTTCGTAAGTGTCTCAGCAGTGGTCTCACGAAGCTCCTTCCGGAATTCCTCATGAGAAGTGCGTGAGGTCGGCCATGTCTCAATCTCGTGTGTGCTGGCACATCCTTAGCGTTGGTTCTAAGTTATGTGTTATTCGAAGTATATATGCAAGGGGATTGTGTTTGGGAGGTGGTGAGTGGGTAACGATATTTAGCTTATCTTTTCTTCCATTTACAACATTCAGTTTCATCTTAACTAATTTTATTAAACGAAACACACAGATGAATACACACAAGGACGCACACATGCACATTCACATACAAAGGCACATGCATACACTCAAACCCTCAAACACATACACATAAGCACACATTGCACTCAAACACACATACACACAAACACAAACACACACATAAACATGCACATACGCACACACATACGAACATACATGTTGTTGTTGGCACTCCGTTGCTTACGACGTCGAGGGTTCCAGTTGATCCGATCAACAGAACAGCCTGCTCGTGAAATTAACGTGCGAGTGGCTAAGCACTCCACAGATACGTGTACCTTTAACGTAGTTCTCGGGGATATTCAGCGTGGCACGGTGTGACAAGGCTGGCCCTTTGAAATACAGGTGCAAAAGAAACAGGAAGAAAGAGTGAGAGAAAGTTGTGGTGAAAGAGTACAGCAGGGTTCGCCACCATCCCCTGCCGGAGCCTAGTGAAGCTTTAGGTGTTTTCGCTCAATAAACACTCACAACGCCCGGACTGGGAGTCGAAACCGCGATCCTATGACCGCGAGTCCGCTGCCCTAACCACTGGGCCATTGCGCCACCATGAACATACATACATATATACATACATACATACAAAAACATACCCACAAACACATACAGATACATGCGTTAAAGCACACACAGACACACACACACACACGCACACACACTCGCACGCACGAACACACACACACACACACACACACACACACACACACACACACACACACACACACACACACACACACACACAAGCAAACGCACATAAGAACACATACACATATTTTCTAACGCCGAATTTTATATTACGCCACATAGTTACACGTCACCGATCTTCAGACAAAAGATGAAACGTGCTGTAAGAAATCCCGTATTTATGAATAGAGAAGAACCAGGAGAATAATATAGTTTTTGACTGGTTGCAGAAGAAGGAATTGTAATATAAAGAGATTATTCCACATTACGTAATGGAGAAATAGTGTATTTGAGGTAAATGAAGGAACAATAAGAATTATTTATGACGATAAAAAATAACGGGAAAAATACGAGGGTGTGCTGAAACGTCCCGGCTTTAAGGGTAGCGAAAGGCCTGGTTGGAAGTCCTACCTTCCCAGTTCTTTTACAGGTCATAATTTAACTGATCCTCCTGAATTTTTTTTTACCTAAAGCCAAGAACTTTTCAGCACGCCCTCGTATAGAAAAATAAAAGATGAATGAGAAAAGAGAAAATAGGAACATTTACAACATCTGACGATCAAACAACACGCAATATTTTATTGCATTTCGATGTGTTAACGAATATTTGTGCGTATGTGTGTGTCTTTGTGTCTGTGTTTGTTCCACCACCACCGCTAGACAACTGGTGTTGCTGTGTTTACGCCCCAATAACTTAGCGGTTCGGTAAAAGGGACTGATAGAATAGGTACGAGGTTTAAAAAGAAAATAAGTACTGGGGTCGATTAGTTCAACTAAAATTCCTTATGGCGGTGCTCCAGCATGGCAGCAGTCAAATGACTGAAACAAGTAAGAGATAAAAGATACATATATATATTGATATTGATATTGATATTGATATTGATAATCATGCTTTAGTCACTATCAGTTCCTTGTCTCCATGCTTTTACACTGTCTAAATCAATATTTGTCATTATTGTGACGTAAAACCAAAATCTTTGAAACGTTATCATTTCAAAGTTCACATTATACACCCTATATATATTATACTAGTGTGTGGTCCATTATACGATCGATTAATAAAATATTATTACTTATTGTTCAGAGACATTATCCTAAATTGAGTGCACGTACAATGTGCGTGCGGGAGAGCATATGCGTGCACACACACACACACGCTTGCACACACGCGTATATATTGGTATCAAAGTTTGGCACGATTACATCGATCCCAGTGCTCAGATAATAATGATTTTATCGTATCCGGCGGAAATTGAAGTCAGAACATGACGACGGACGAAGTGCCGCTAAGCGTTTTGCCCGGCGTGCTAACGAGATCTGCCAGATTACCACCTTGCATACAAGCATATATAATACTCAGTGTCTTTTTTGATAGGGAATTTTTACAGTGAAAATCTGACGAAGACTAGCAAGCCGAGAGTTCGGAGTAACTGTCACCCCACTTCTTGTAAAATTTTAATGTGTGTGTGTGTGTGTCTGAGTGAGTGAGTGTGCGTGTATGTATGCATGTATGTATCTACTTAT
>NC_068982.1:78098239-78098688 GCF_001194135.2 Octopus bimaculoides | reverse complement strand
ATATATATACATACATATATATGTATGTATGTGTGCATTTATGTATGTATGTATGTACGTAAGTATGTATATATGTATATACTGCTGCCATAGTCTCCGATAAATAAATAAGCCTTCTAACAGACAATCAACAGCGACACCTGAGGCAAATACCCTGAAACCAGTCAGTGGATGTTGAACCAGCAAGGGAAGCTGATGACCTCCCCTGTTCGAAGGTTGTAATGAACACAGATTTGTGTTTCACATAGCTAGGTAGAGACGATGGCCTCTCGAAGCTAATCAACTGCAGCATCCGTCCTATTTTCCTGGACTGCCATGTTAGCATAACGATAAATATTAATACCCAGTGCTGCTACGGTAGTTTCCTTTAGAGAGATTTAGAAATGATAATAATAATAATAATAATAATATTTATATATATATATATATATATATATATATATATATAT
>NC_068982.1:78097205-78098229 GCF_001194135.2 Octopus bimaculoides | reverse complement strand
TGTCCGTTCGAACGGACTCTGCTGCGATTTTTTAACCCCAAGGGGACCTCTCCTCTAAGCTGGTTAACGATGCAGAGCTGCATCCGATAAACTGTGAGCAGGGGAGCGAACCCCTACCACCTTCTAGCGCCGGGACCAGCAGACCAATCCTAGTTTCGAGCCATTTCTACAGCACAGTCTTCACTAAAAAATATCTTGAAATACTAAAGAGTAAATTTATTCGATGAAATCGCCATTAGCTTCAGCAACGGCCTCCAGATGACTTTGGAGTCTCTTTCAACTCTTTTGGACGGTCTCCTTGTTTAAGTTGGTGAATGCTGACATAATCCTTGCCCTCAGTTCATCTTTGGTGTTACAAGGAGTTTTGTTGGTCTCCTGCTCAACTGCACCTTATGCATAATAATCAAGGGGGTTGCAGTCTGAGGAGTTAGGTGGCCAGATGTTAGGGGCGATGTGGTCGTAGAAATTGCCTGACAGCCTTGATTAGGTTCTCCTGCTTGTGTGACATGGTGCAGAGTCCTGTTGCAAGTCTTCTAGCAGCCACTCTCTTGACCTAGGACAGCAATACTTCCTCCAGGCACTTGATGTAAACTTCCGTGTTGAGTCTGAAGCCGTGTGGGAAGATGACTGGAGACACAACGTTGTCATCACTAGTGATCACTCCAAACACCATGATGTTGACAGGTTGTTTGATTTTTATCACTCTCAGTACATGTTTTGGTGACTCAGATTGACACCCAAACACTCTCAAATGTTTGTACTGTGGCTTTCGGCGCAAATACCAAGCAGTGAAGCATGTTATTTCCAAATTTCTGGCTGAGTGAATTGCATTATGGTGCTGTTTTTCTCACAGATGGTGCCCAACTGACCCTACTATACTTGTAGTCGACAAAATCAAAAACAAGCAATGCGCATGCATGAGGTTAAAAATAGTAAAATGGTGACAATTTACTAATCGCACACTATATATATATCTAAACATTGAATCATACAGTTGGTATACACACACACACCACATATATAT
>NC_068982.1:78093802-78096314 GCF_001194135.2 Octopus bimaculoides | reverse complement strand
TATATATATATATATGTATATATGTATATGTATATGTATATGTATATATGTATGTATGTATGTATGTATGCATGTATGTATGTATGTATGTATTTATACATAAATAGAAGATATATTTATACATTAGACCACCTGATGATATAGGCTTCTAGAACCATTATTCTAGTTTAAGCAAAGATAAGATGCATTGCGATAAAGTACAAGAGCACTGTGACAGGATTCTTCTCGAAATGCTTTTGAAAAGGGCAGAACAGGAGCTAAACGGTTTTGAGACGGAGAAAGAAATTTTAATCATTCTTGCCTTGAAAGTAGCACAAGTTGAGCACTAAGAATGGAATATTGGAAGAGAACGGAGGGCAACGAGCTGGCAGAATCGTCAGTCCGCCGGGCAAACTGCTTAGCGTCGTTTCGTCCGTTTTTTGGTTCAAATTCCGCCGAGGTCGACTTTACCTTTCGTCCTTTCGGAGTCGATAAAATAAGCCTCAGTCGAACACTGGGGTCAATGTAATCGACTTATCCCCTCCCTCAAAATTACTGGTTATGCCAAAATTTGAAATTAGTATTATAAGAGAATAGATGGAGTATAACCCAGGATACCTTTCATATATATATAGAGTATCATAACAGAATTTAAGTTCAAGGCTGGCCCGATATGAAGTATTATGTGTGGTACACAGATAGTAATTACCATTCTACTCGTATGATTTGATGCGGTGTATAAGTCTCCTGTTATCGTTGTAGGGTTTTTCACCTATTTTTATATTATAGTTAGTCCTTAGCCCTTTAGAATTCAGATTACTCTGCAAATGTAATGCTTATTTATTCACATAGTTTTGAATTAATCGTACATTTATAGCTTCAAAATTTCGATGAATGTGATTGTTTATTTTTAGAATGACATTGCAGAGTTTGTTTGAGGGGCCAAATCTAGCAGGTTTGAACATAAAACAGGTACAATATTTAGGCCAGATATGGTCACTTGAAATGCCAAATAGGAGCTCAAACTGTTGTTCGATGAAGTGATTTGAGCCTTATAGGAGGTTAGTTGCGTGAAAGCGTATATAAATAAACGAGTTTCCATGAGTACAAATTGTGTTTATTATATATAAACCCATTATACGATATAAACGTGTTTCTAAGAGTACATAATGTGTCTTAAATACTATAATTTAGAATCCACTATCTGAAACGTATGGTATGATAGATAAAATTAATGTAATAAGTAGGTTATGTAATAATGTATGCATGCATGTGTGAAAGTATGTACATATGTATATATGTAAATGTGCGTATGTAGAGGGACCAGCTCGATATTCTTACAGTACCATTCTAAGACTTCACACACAACACTATCCCCTCTATCACATAATACACAAAACGGGAGATCTATTGCTGTGTTACATAGGTACAAGCACACGAACTTCGTCTGTGTTTCTTTAAGTATTGCTCTGCATTATAAATGTTACTGCTATTATTTATCGTTCATTATTGTAGAGACTTCTGTAGAGTACCTATCTGTGTCCTCCACCTATCTAGTTTTCTTTCCTGCTGCGTGGGGTGGCACATTACGATAACCCCTTATTATAAGTGCACAGTGGGCCAGCCGGGGAATGCTGTATTTGTTTATCAAAAATACCAATTGAAGTCGTGAAGTTAACAACTTTTACATTTACAATCAAATTTATAAATCACACTAGTAATTCGTAGCTTGTTCATTGGTTTACATAATTCTGATTACTATTGGGTTTTAAAAAAATACTTTTGTAGTATATGATTAGTCTTAGTTTATGGTCTCGTGTGATGTATTTGGTTTCTGGTTTATAAGATTTTTCTTTTATTTTAAGTTCATCTATCCTATAATTCGTATATATTTAATCCATGTAATACACTTTACGTGCGCTTTGTGTATTTTTTATAGATGTAGTCACTGGCTTATATTTTGTGTTTGTATTGTTCTACGGATTGGTTTATTGAGAAGAATCCGCATTGATTCCGCTTACCAAATTCATTCACAAGCTGTTGGTCGGTCCGGTGCCATAGATGTCCGAAGTTCTGTACAATCTGTTTGAATCCGAAATCATATGGTTGCGATTCGATCTTTTTAACTACACAGCCACTGGTTACTGAGAAACGTCTGAACTTCAAGAAAGATACAAGTTATAATTCGTTTTTTTACAAACAACTGAATATATATATATATATATATATATAAATTTCGAAACCGGTACCAGGTTGATCAGCATATACTTGTTCTGACCCAGTAGAGGTAAAGACATTATTATTGTTCACAGATATTTTTCCTATCATGTCTGTAATAGATTTGTAGCTATTCGATGGTACACAAGTATTTTTGACTTCTATTTTTTTAGCGATATAGCTACTCATGTAGTACTCTTGTGTATATATGTACATATCTAATATTGTATGTATATATTTTATTAATTTGTCTGTATGCCTAATAATTCGCTTACCACGCGTGGTGGTATTTTAATAAAATCATCCCTATATATAT
>NC_068982.1:78092460-78093758 GCF_001194135.2 Octopus bimaculoides | reverse complement strand
ATATATATATATATATATATATATATATATAATGATAATAATATTAATGATAAAAATCCAAATTTACAGGGAAAAATTCAATTTAATTTATCAAAATTAGAATTAAATTAAATTTCACAATATCTTACTATTTTACAATGTTACTATTTTAATATTTATTACTTTGTACTTTTGGGATTTTTATGATAGGTCTTTTAAGTGTATTTACTAATTAAATTTTTCTATATGTGATTGTGGATTTTCATGGATGAATTCAATAATTGTGGGGTTTTTCTCTAAATTATATATATATATACTTATATATATATGCATGTATAAAGGAAGGGGATCTAGAGGTAGTTTCAAACCCAATACATTTTCGTAGTTACCGACCACAGAGAAACGATAAACGCAATCATCGACTCTAGGATTTGAACTCAGAATGTAAATGGTTGTACCTATGTATAACAAAAATATCTCCAGTCTTCCATTATTAATGTTGCTCTATTGCTCTCAATAAGATGAATGACTATGCAGGTTGTTTAAAGTAGAGGAACCTTACCAATAGACGTATGACCTCTGTTACACAAGTATATAATACACACATGCGCATACTACCCCCCCCCCACACACACACACACACTCACAAATACACACATTCACAAATATACACATACGCACAAATATATGCACGCATTTTTTGTTCAAATCACCTTTTTATAAAGCACACCCTACACACACACGTACGCACACGCACACACAGAAACACATACACACACACACACACACACATGAACAACTAAATACATACACGCAACCTTTGTTCATATTACCTGTTAAGGAAGCTTACAGAATTACAAAAATATGAAATGTATCCCCAAAGCATTTGACGCTGCAATGTCAGTGAATGTGTACAGAAGTGAGAATATAAAACACTTTACAATTGAAGAAGAGTGGAACGGGAGCTATTATGGCTGCCGAAATGTCGAGACGAACGGAATATGATGAATTTATAAGAATGAACTGATAAACGCTTACTGGAAATATTATCGTTATTATTATTGTTATTATAATTGCTGTACACGTGATCGCCTGCTTCAGACAGGTACTGTATGACATAAATATTCTGAATGTTCCTGTCAGCACGCAGCACATACACACATACACTCACACACACACAAGCACACACACACACACACACACACACACACACACACACACGCACACACACATAATATTACCTTTATATTTTTCCGTGTGCGCGTATGTGTGTGTGCAAGAATTTATCATATATATACATGCATATATATATATGTATA
>NC_068982.1:78090543-78091590 GCF_001194135.2 Octopus bimaculoides | reverse complement strand
GATTTCAGCGGCACACTCACACGCACACACATACACATACATACTCACACGAAACTAGCGAAGTTTTAAACAATAAACTCACCTAATATCTATATTTATACATCAGACAATTTTCACGAAAAAAGTGGTGTGTTAACTTAAGAAAATAATAGTTATTAGCCAGATGGTAGGCTAAATTATTTTCTGTTTGGAAAAAAAGGATAGAGAGGGGAGGGGGAGAAAGGGAGACAGATGCGGGCGAGCAAGAAATCAAGAAAGAGAGAGACAAAGGAAAAAACGTGAGAAAGGAACATGCTCGTGAGGATGAGAATGAGATGCAGCAAAACAAGAGATGATAGAAAGCGGGATCGGGGGTGAGGACAGAGTATTGTGGTTATCAGGGAGAGATGTGGGCTAAATGCCAAGAGTCTTCAATATAATTGATGTAATGAACCTAGAAAAGTTAATTAATTATAATTACACTCATACTGGTACACACAAAATCATTATTGATTTTAATCTACAAAAGGAGACACAAAAGGGGACACAATCCTGGAAATTAACTGTCGGTCAAAGATCGATATTTCGTTTTTATACGTAGCAACACTAATTATATAGCACATAGATATTTATTTAGGTTTAAGGGCTGAGTTAGAATCCTCTCTTAGGGTCTTAGTCATAGCAAAACTCTAACATTTTGGCGGATGTTTCATACAGCTTTATGACTAACATTCCAAAAATTAACTCCGTATGAGGGTTTCTAACAGCGTGAGGAGTCTATGGTAACATATGACAATGAATTCCTCTTTCATTGGCTAATCGATATTTCATAGCTCAATAGCTTTCTCTATTCTTAATCTATTTTTATTTTACTTCATTGACACACTCGACAATGTCAATAGAGACCCAGATAGCCAGCATTCAAAAGCTCACTGGTTGTCTGGTACCAAGGTTTATTTTATACTGTGAAACTTAATTTAATTTTAATTTTTAATAAATTGAATTTATTGAATTTTTACCTTAAATTTGGATTTGTATCCCTAATATTATTATTACTATTATTTATAT
>NC_068982.1:78081692-78089731 GCF_001194135.2 Octopus bimaculoides | reverse complement strand
TATATTTATATATATATACGACGGACGTCTTTCAGTTTCCATCTACCAAATCTACTCACAAGGCTTTGGTCGGCCCGAGGCTATAGTAGAAGACACTTGCCGATGGTGTCACGCAGTAGGACTGAACCCAGAACCATGTGGTTGGGAAGTAAACTTGTTACCACACAGCCGCTCCTGAGAGAGATTTATATATTATACATGCTTACACACTCATGAACGCACACATATATATTTTATTATTTTACTGATTGCAGTTATTAGTGTGCGGCCATACTGGAGCACAACTTTCAATGGTTTTCCTAGATTTATGGACACCAATACTTTCTCAGATGTTTATTTTCTCGACCTCAGAGGAATACCAGGACTAATCCAACCCAATGAAAGGTGTGTTCCTAAATGGATATGCATATAAATGTGTGTGTGTGTGTGTGTGTGTGTGTGTGTGTGTGTGTGTGTGTGTGTGTGTGTGCGTGTGCGTGTGCGTGTGCGTGCGCGCGCACATGCACGTGTGTGTGTGCATGTGTACATGTTGCCGTTTGTGTTTGTATATGCCTCCGACGCTCGCAGGTAGCTTGCTCCACGCTTTCACTAATTATTTTAGATGCCTTTGTATCTGTGAACAGACATTCCTTCCCAGCAGAACATCAAATATGTGGCAGCTGGTGGGAGAAATGGCTGAAGCAGTATTACTCAGCTGTTACTCATTTTCATCTGAGTAGACTGGATCAATGTAAAAAGAAATGCCTTGTTGAATGGCACAACACGACGCCCAATCCAGAAACCGAAACTACAAGCTGATGATCGTACGGTCAACACCCTGCACACCAGACCACACACCTTTATGCAAGCACGCAAACATACATACACATGTTTATATGTGTTTGTGTGTGTGCATGTATACATGTGTAAGTTTGGTCGCATTCATAAAACGTTACTTGTGAGTTTTCACGAGTAAGGACATTCAATCAGATGGCAATTATAGCGAACAAAACAGGTATGTAAGCAGGATGGTTGAAGAACACACGCACACACTGGCCCATTGTGGCCTCGAGTTATTAACGCGTGAAATACAATGTAATTGTGCAAAAAAAAAGGAAAGATTACTCCCAGACTGGAATTAAAGTGAAACAGTGAAACAGTGAAAGACATAAATATATATAGAATATGGAATAATGTGAGAAGAGTTTAGGTAAAAAACAATAAATATCATTACAAGAGTGATGGGAAGGTGGTTAACTAATAAATATAATTTTGTTTGCGTGCGTATTTCTTGTTTGTGATAGTTATTCGTGAGTTGTAGGATAAATATACGTGAGCGTTTGATAAAATTTATCAAAAATGTATTCATGGATCTCTGTCGGTATCGATCAACAAACTTACTTGTTCATTGAATTCAAGTGTTAGTGGCTGAATATACCGCAGGCGCATGTATCTTTAATGTTATTGTCAAACAGAATAAGTGTGACACAGTGTGTTGAAAGGCCGTACAATTAAATTATACGATCTACTGACAGGCTTCTACACAGTTTCTGTCCATTCAGTTTTACTCATAAGGCTTTGGTTTACCTGAGACTGTGGTAGAAGCATCTTGCCTGAGATGCCACACATACAGCTTGAACCTAAGGATTCTTGAAAATGTCCTTCATGGCCACCGAAATAGATATAGCAATTAACTAAATGACAGCTTAAAAATACGATTTTGTAGATAATTAACAAATTAATTAAATGAGTAATGCATAATTAGATGAATAGATTAATTAATAGAGATGAGGCTAATTGCATTGTTATAGATTAATAATTAATCAATAGATAATTCGGAATAAGATAGGAAATATTTGGTAGTTATGAAGGAAACACGTGCTGGAGATATATGATAAGACTATACAGGACAATACATGATCGACGTAGATGTGCTCAAGAAACTTTGATAGTATAATAGTGAAATATATATTACTTGATGTTATATTTATAATAATGCACAAGGTTATATTGTACAGATTTGAAGTGAAGGAGTTCATGATAAACGTGTGATGTAATTGAAAAGGCGGAGTCGCGGAACTGATCAGCATGTTTGTTGGGATGACTGAATTGCAGACTGCAATAATACAGTCCTAAATGTTCGCATATATTGTATCGGCACCTAAAGCTCACAGATACTAAACATCGCTCCTTCGGGGCCTTATCTACAGCCATCATTCACTGAATAGTACGTTGTATCGAGCATTTAAACAGTCTTCTATCGTAATTTTCATATACTGGAGCATCTGCGAATTACGATACAAATTTTATTGATTATATCCATTTTTGACGGTAGATAGAAATGTATTAGATAAAGCTAGAGGTTTACCTCCAGTCTAATGTGTATCGTAAAGGCTGGAAATAGGTTAGAAAAGGCTGAGAAAATATGTACTGTACAATGTATTATTTATTGATCATATATAAATGTAAAAATAATGATATTATTTCAAAGCTGGTTTAGGAATAACAACAGATCGTTTTTTGATGATGTGAGCAGATTTAAATTTATTATGAAAGTCCAGTTAATCAAGTTGACAGGGACTTCAAGTTTCGCCTATGGACTTGTTCAACCAAACCGGTTGAACAAGCCAACTGGTGAAATCTGAAATCTAAGTCAACTTGATCATCACAGATACATGTGCGTGTGTCCATGTCCGTGTGTGTGTATGTGTGTGTGTATGTGTGTGTGTATGTGTATGTGTATGTGTGTCTGTGTGTGTATGTGTGTCCATGCGCGTATGTGTGTGTGAGTATTGAAAGAGAGAGAGGAGGGAAACAAAGTGAAAGAGAAGGAGGGAGATGATCGAAAGATTATGAAAAGTAAATAGGAAAAAACTAAGTACAAACACTAAAGATATGCCTTCATCCAGACAGCTACACCTTTTGAATGAGTTTTAGGAAACTAGGTCATTGTGAGCTCATCATATATACATACATACATACATACATACACACACACACACACACACATACACACACACACACACATAATGTAAATACAATCAGTGAACACTTAAAATACAGGAGGAACGAGTTTCTACAAATAAGGTAAAAGTTTAACGTTTTAATGAAAATATAATATATCTTAACATTTCGAACGTTAGTCCTTCATCAAAAAACAGAGGTAGAGAGATATAGAGCGAGAAGGATAATGGTAGAAAAAGAGCGGGAGAAGGGGTGTAAAGAGCCGATAATGCTAGTGAGTGAAGAATAGAAAAAATCGTCAATATGTAAATTTCCAACAACATTAAAATAACTTCGAGCTAACTTCTAGAATGAACATGGTGCAAAACACCAGTGAAACTGAAAAGTGGAACGATTTTAGTATTGCATAAGAAATTGAAGAGGCAATTGATTATTAAAATGTAAGTTAATTACCAAGTGGGCGTTACATCTTATTGTGGTTTCGGTAATTTTACAGATACGTCACAGCAGCAGTTATAGTAGTAGAAGTAGTACTAGAAGTAGTACTAGAAGTTGTAGTAGAAGCAGTAGTGGCAGTATTACCAGTTACATGGTAGTAGTAGTAGTAGTAGTAGTTGTTGTTGTTGTTGTTCTTCTTCTTCTTCTTCTTCTTCTTGTTGCTATGGTGGCGGTGGTGGTGGTGGTATCGTTATTTAGCCACAGTCCACCTTGACCCAGAAAGCCTATGATCAAAGGGGTTTCAGGACAAATCTACCACCCCGCCTCCCTCCCCCGTTAATGTCGGCCGAACCACACTATCTAATATGGTCATCACATTTTATAGACAAAAAGTCTTAATGGAGGGAGATTTGACTGTTATTTCTTACTCGAGCCACCTACTAGAAATACCAGTGAGCAGTCAAATCCTTGCTCTTACGAAGGTTAATACCATTTGCCAGTACAATGACAGAAATGGTCCGATGTCGAAGGAATTCTTTCCGACATTTAGTTATGTTGCTATAAATTCTTTGTTCAAATCCCCTAGAGTCAAATGTATCTTTTTTTTTTTTTCTTTTTTGAGACCAAGGGACAGAAATCAAATACTGACAATATACTGTGGGTGAAACCGATTTCTCAGATATCTCTCTTATACAATTCCTGGTCATTTAGCATACATAGTTGTTATTTCTTTCCAACAGGAAATAAATAACGACTATATTTGGTATTCCGAGTCCCATATTTTCGATATTAAACTAAGAATTTTAAAAAGGTAATGAGTGCTTAAAAAATCTTCGTATTTACCTGATTCTATAAAACATCAATAGAACTTCATTTGAAGATATAAAGCGGGGGATAGAGATGAAAGGAAACCTGATTTTCTAAAGTTAGATTAATAATTTAATTGTGGGTCGGTTCCTGTAGAGAAGTAGGTGGAAAATCCCGAAGAAAAATCAACGAGGCTTTGAAAATAATCATATTAAAATTAATGATTGAGATAAGCAAAAGTAGTAATTGAAAAATAAATGGGTGTTCGTCTGTGTCGACGATGAGAATTTGATTGTTTAATCAAATGGATTACTTGTTCATTGTATTATTGTTTAAGTGGCAGTGTATTCCACAAACACGAGTAATTCTCAGGCAGAATCGGTGAGGCACTGCATGTGACAAGGCTGTAGTTTTTGTATTACAATTACAGTCCATCGGACGGGCTTCTGCATAGTTTTCATGTGCACATTTAATAGAAAAAGAATGTCCTAAATATTCAAATTGATTTCGAAGAAGCGACAATAATAACAACAAAAAACAGTAGAGTAGCAAATATTAGTCAGTTCCAAACACTACGTTTGGTTCATATGACAACTGTGTGAAGACAAACCTTCATTCAAGGATAAACGAACAAATAGAAGTTTTGGATCTGTTATGGTTACAAGAAAAGAATGCAGAGAGGAGAATTTCGTCAAAACAAGCAGCATTTGTTCTTTTCTTTTTTTCTGCCTCAGCAGATAATTTATGAGAAGACAGAAAACATTTCATAAACGCACACACAAACACACACGAAAGATAGAAGCCATCTACATTTCCTGTTACCTCAAATAATATAGCAAGCTCTCTAAAGCATACCGAAAGAAATTATCTCAATCGTAGAAGGAAAAATTCCCAGTACCATTTCCTGAACTTTTAAAACTGAAAATGCTGCCAGAACGCAGGTTAAAATTATCAGACCTCTGGCTAGACTTTTGTGCCCTTAGTACATGGGTCAAAGGAACACAAGAATGTGTCGCAGTATGGGAGAATAGTCAAAGCAGATTTAATGAGAGGTAATTTGTGGTTACTGGGAGTCAAAATAGACTTGTAAGTCTTAATGACCCCTGAAGGCCATAGATGAATACCAGAACTGTGCCCAGAAGAGGGTGCTGAGTATGATAAAAGGTCGGAAGCTTGCTTGTTATATTTGTATGATCAAAACATAGCTTAGAATTGAACGCCCTGAAGAATTAGGAAAGTTAAGTAAAAAATAAGAAAAACCAAGACAAAAAAATGAAAACCAAGAACAAGAAAGAAAGCAACCCCAGTTTCCAGGGCACAACCAGTCAAAACTGTAAGGTTATAAAATATACATATATATTAAGGCTAAGTATAAATAGATGAACAAATACCTCGTCTCCTAAGAGTACCAAACTGTAATATCACACTATCATCGTGCGATGATGAAGAAATAATTACAGACGGAAATACGTTAAGATAAAAAGGAGAAAAATATCGCAAAAGAAGCAAAACACAAAAACAACAAAAGTGAGTGAGGAGTAGCAATTTCTTCTAAACGATAAAGAAATCCCTCCTCACGAAAATAATGGAAGAAAACGTAGAGGAAAAGAAATTAACTGTTTCATTGTTCTTCAAAAATCAAACAGTTAACAGACAAAAGTACGTTTCTGTGGTGCCATTATCTTTCAGAAGTTTTAATGATGCGTAAACAGTTAGATTCAAAGTATATATCACATGCAAAAGATAGACTGCTAGTAATATTAAAATCAAAACAGTTATAATTTCGAAATTAAAAAAAAAGAAGAAGAAAACCCTAATGATGTTTGTGTGTTTCAATATCAGATACCTCAAAACATGCTTAGTAATGCATTTGGTTGCACGCGAACAAAGACTGAGAAATGATGAAGTGAACAAAATCATAACATACAGAACTCAATCAATTTAGCAATATTTCATATTTTACTTATTTTAAGTGTATGCATGCACATGTACGTTCATGTGTGTATATGTATACGCACGTGTGTGGGTGTGTGTGCACTTTAAAATTCTTATTATGTCCTTCCATATATTGCAAGTCTCTTACCCACTCTCTTCGTATTTGCAAAGATGTTTTCTCCACTGTACATTTCTTGTTTAAAACCAATTGAAAGTTTCGTATTTTCGTATATCCTCGAGTCCTGGAGACTAAAAAAGAAATTATTATTATTATTAATTATTATTATTATTATTATTATTATTATTATTATTATTATTAAATCGGCGAGCTGGTAGAATCGTTAGCATGCTAGGCAAAATGCTTCACGGCATTTTGACTGTCTTTATGTTCTGAGTTCAAATTCCACCGAGGTTAACTTTGCCTTTCATCCTTTCGGAGTTGATAAAATAAGTACCAGCTGAACACTGGTGTCTATGTAATCGACTAACCCATTACACCGAAATTGCTGGCCTTGTGCAAAAATTTGAAACCATTATTAGTGAGTGAGGGAGCAGCGCATGCCATCAAAGTGACACTGGGGTACAAATATACGAAGCCCAGTACACCCATCATGACTACCTGTCTGAAAAGGATACATCAGGCACATGCATCACAACCATGTGTGCGCGACACGGTGACCTCATATCAAGATAAACAGCGCATGACCCTGAATGAGGTTTGTTTAAGGATGTTGAGCAAAACAGCCATGTTTCCAAAGGTGAATTATTCAAACCCCAAAGAATTCCTCTCAACACATGACTATGATGCTCCCCCACTACTTCTGCTCATGATCAGAGATGCACATATCATCAGCCACCAAGGGACATGCTCAACTGGTTAAGGTCAAACAACTGACAAGCAAATCTGTGGTATTAAGCAGAATATTTGCTGTAGCCCATCTTTTATACCAAGACAAAACAATGTACATGACAACACTTCCAATCAATTAAGATCAGAAGCCATGTGAGCCATTGCCTGGTACTGCATCCGGGTATTTATTATTATTATTATTATTATTATTATTATTATTATTATTACTACTACTACTACTACTACTACTACTACTACTACTACTACTACTACTATTATTATTATTATTATTATTATTATTGCTTCGCTTGCAGAACCGTTAATACGCTGGGCAAAATGCTTAGCAGCATTTCGTCCGGCTTTTCAACGAAATCGACTTTGACTTTCATCCTTCCGGCATCGATGGAATAAGTACCAGCTGAACTCTGGGTCAATGTAATCGACAAACTCTATCCACCAAAATTTCGGTTCTTGTCCTTATTGTAGAAAGGATTGTTTATTAGCCAGATATCGGATCAATATTGCATGACAAAGAAATGTAATCAGCCAAAATTATGCTGAACGTGATAGAATTTTTTCCGAATAAATTTTATCGTGAAAGCTTTTCATCGATTACCGATACATTTGCTGTTTATTTGAAGACATTAGCGACAAACCTTTTATTTAACTCTTCAAACCTCAGGCACACAATAAAACATTATTAGGGTCGGAGCAACATTTTATCAGTCATTGCACTTTACTACATTTAGCCAGCAGATTATTTATACAACTTATTGAAAACACTCTAACTACCACAACTACTGCTGCTGCTTTTGCTGCTGCTGCTTTTGCTGCTGCTGCTTTTGCTGCTGCTGCTTTTGCTGCTGCTGCTTTTGCTGCTGTTGCTGCTGCTGCTGCTGCTGCTTATGATAATCAACGACAAAACAACAACAACAATTAATTCTTGTACACAAAGCCAGCAGTTTTGAAGAGCAAGTCGATTATCGCGACCTCAGTCCTTGACTAATACTATAGGATCTTTTTTAAAACGGGGGCCACATTTTTCATTAACGAAACACTTTGAAAC
>NC_068982.1:78075565-78081415 GCF_001194135.2 Octopus bimaculoides | reverse complement strand
AACCCTAGGGTTAGGGTTAGGGTTAGGGTTAGGGTTAAAGCAAATTTAAAATGAAAAAAGCAAATAAAACGAAGGTATGGAGATTAAATACGCTTTACATCGCTTAATGAGACAAAGGAGTAAATGTAAACAACTGAATACTTGTCAGTGATTGGTTGAAATTATCGAAATAAGACAATTTTTTACATGAAATAAATTCGAATACAAAAATATTTTTCTGTTCTATAACACAAAATAGATAAGTATACGAAGTTTGAAAGTCTTTCGGTACCAAAAACACTACGTAAAACATTGATGAAAAATGTGGCCCCCGTTTTAAAAAAGATCCATACTATATTTTATTGGCCCGGAAGAGATGAAAGGCAAAGTTAATTTTGGCTGTATGTGAACTCATAACGTAAAGAGCCGGAAGATATACTGATCAGCATTTTGTCGACTCCCTAACGATTCTGCTAGCTCGCCGCTTTAATAATAATAATAATAATAATAATAATAATAATAATAATAATAATAATAATAATAATAATAATAATAATAATAATAATAATAATAATAATAATAATAATAATAATAAATTGAGCTCAACTCTAAAAATCGCACCGAAGCGATTAGCACTCTGGCACTCCCAGTAGTCCAATATAGTTTTAACATCATTAACTGGAATCTTACAGAGCTCTAGCGCCTGGACAGGAAAACAAGAAAAATACTAACTTCTAAGAACATGCACCACCAAAAAGCAGATATTGATCATCTGTACCTACCTAGAAGTAATGAGGGAAGAGGAATGATGCAGGTAGAACTGTGCTATAAGATCTCCACAATAGCAATGAACAGTTAGTTATCTAATTCAGAGGACTGGTCGCTGCGACTGGTGTGCAAACACGAAAGCAACAAAAAACCTCCATTCTATTGTGAAGGAAGCTTGCAAATTCGCAAGGTAACCTTGCATTAACCCTGAAATAGTTGAAAAACCTCAAACCACTGCCACAAAGCAAGCAAAATAGATCAAGCAGACTTCAAAATAGAACGGGCAGAAACAAATTGAAGAGCGGTGGAGCCAGAAGCCTCTGCATAGACAGTATATACTTCGAAGCCGAAACGCTGATGTAGACCAAGCAACAATCCATCAGTGGCTGAGATACTCAGGACTGAAAGCTGGCGACACAAGATCAAAGCTTGCTCGCAAAAAGAACTACCTACCAGGCTAACGTTCTTCAAAACGGTTCTGTCCCTAAATGCATATTCTGCGACACATTTGACGAAACAATAGACCATCTCGTCTCGGGATGTCCTGTGCTGACTCCAAACGAATACAAAAATCGCTACGATAGGGTAGGACAGTATTTACATCGGAAAACATGTAAACACTACAAAATCAGCACTCCTGCTTACTGGTATGAACATCATCCTGAGCCAGTTGCTGAAGGTAAAAATGTTACTATCCTCTGGGATGTTCTAGTCAACACTGACAGAACGATCCAGACTAATCGACCAAACATAATTATTAAAGACATGGAAGAAAATACTTGTTGATTAATAGATGTAAGTGTTCCCACTGATAAAAATATACTTGTCAAGGAATTTGACAAACCAAGTAAATATAAGGACCTGGAAACTGAAATACAAAAGATGTGGCATCTTAAAACGAGAACTGTTCCTGTTATTGTAGGTATCCTAGGTATGATAAGAAAGGGATGTCAGAAACATCTAGATAAGATCCCAGGAGAACCATATCTCAGAGAAATCCAAAAGATTATGCTGAGAAATACTATCCACATTTAAGTGTCTGTATTGTATTACATGAAGATATTTCGCTACTTCGCCTCTCCAAGCTTTTAGTCATACTGTAACATCTCTTATCCTTCACTTGCCCCATGACGCTGGGTTTGTCTCGGCAAGTGGCTGTAACAAACATGCAGATTAAAAGTAAAATAATAATAATAATAATAATAATAATAATAATAATAATAATAATAATAATAACAACAACAACCTTTTCAACTATAAGCACAAGGCTCAAAATTTTAGGAGGAAGGGTTAGTCAATTCCATCGATCCCTGTATCCAATTGGTACTTCTTTTACCGACTCCGAAAGGATGTCGGCGGGGTATGACCGTAAGAACGTTTTCCAGAAGAAATGCTGGTAAGCATTTTGTCTGAGGCGTTAGTGATTCTGCCAGCCTGCCGCTGACGTTCATACTTTCCAGTGACGTATGTAATGTAAGTATAACGTTACTAAGGAAATGGTTTTAAATGTAATCGCATATTTACATATGAGATCAAGTGTGTGCGTGTGCGCACACGTGTGTGTGTATGAAACTGTGTGTAAACTTAAAAATCCAAACACAACGATAGACATTATTATAATACAGTAGTGCCGCCTTCATGTGGTTAAGAAGGGCAGACAGTTTTCCTCCGCCTGATGACTATGACGGAAAGTTGTGTTGGACGCAAATAAAATAAATTTGAAGACTGACATTTTCCTCTTCGGCCAAGCCCTTATCAACTTTTTTAGGTTCCACTTCGAAAGGAAGTGAGGGGGAAAGGGAAATGCTGTCACCCAGTAAATTTGTTGAAAAGCGGGCGAATGTAGCGAGAATGGTCCGAGTAAATGTACCTACTTTAATGATGCGCTTGTAGGCTGAGATCTACAGAAGAGAAAGGAGCACTTATTATGATGCACTGGTGTGCAGGGAGACTTGGGATCTGTAGGGTTCTTTAGTCGTCCCTGAGTGATGCTCCCACTATTGGAGAATTTTACTGTTATGACGTAATTGATAATCGTTATTGTTTTTATTGTTTGCTCGTGTTTTATGTAAATCCCAAGCGTTCTTTGTTTTGTGTCATCCTTTTAGTTTGTGTGCGGCCCTCGTGGCCAATAAAGAAAGTATTATAATACAGTAATGCATGACTGCTTGCATTGATTGTAGTGTGTGACTATCGATTAGTTCATGCTAGAAGTTATGTGCTTTTGGAGACATCCACTCCTAAATAGAGGACGAAGACCATTCAACTATATTGATGTTATTAACAGAAACACATAGAACATGACGCTGAAGATTTGCCAAAACAAATGCGGGACAAAGATTCTTGCAGAGCATTGTCACGCGTATCTCGGTTGTAGCCATTCAGAGAAGAACAGGAGGATGAGGAGAAGGAGGAAGAGGATTTAGTGGTGATAAAATATGAAGGACAACAACCAACCACCGTAGAATTTGAACCTCTCCCTACTCGCGTTTCGTCTATCTTTGGTTTTCTTCCTTTCACTTCCAGTATGTCAAAGATAATAAAAACCGTTTATAAACATTCACCTTCACCCCTCGAACATAGCTGAAAGGAGACGATGTGCTGATCCACCTCGGGTGACAATACTATTAGAGGGGGACACTTTATACATGTATTGTGTTCTTTGTGAGAAGGACAAACTCAAAGACACCCCACCCGCCTTGGGTGGCAAAGATCTGGCTATGCAACTGCTCCTACTATATTTATCACCTTGCTTCAAGTCTCTCCTCAGAGATTAACAATAGAATTTCTGTAAATTCTAATCCAGTGGTTCTCAAACTCTTTTTCTCTGAGGTCCACTGGAATGAAGACTCTCTTATTCGCACTACTGATTTAATATAAGTAGCCAGTTTTATGTTGCCTTGAAAAGGTTAATGTAGAGAAAGACAGACAAATCCAGCTCCCTGCATAAATCATTCTGTCCTTTAAGAGTTAAAGTTTGTCTGTGATATAGAAATTTCGAATTTTTCCAACAACTTCCATGCAGCCCGAATTTGAAACAAATTTAGCCCCTCTCTGGTGTGGTCCAGCATATCCATTTATGTCGGTTTACCTGGGCTCTTATCTAGTGGTTCTTGTAAGTAATTATAACCTTTTTGGAGGTGCCGAACCCTAATCATTCACCCTCCCGACCACTAACCCAACCCTTACCGTACTCCTTACATCGCAACTAAAATGAACACATAAATTTATGTCAGAGGCTTTCTGCCAAACACCTAGATTTGGCTCACCGAACCCCTGGAGTTCGACCGAACACCGGTTAAGAACCACTTCCTTAATGCATCCACTTGACAGTTATTGACAATACCAAAAAATGCTATGGTAGGATATTTGTTTTACTTATTCTCACCCAAAAAGACAGATAAAATTCAAAATACAGCGAAATAATTATTAATGAAAGAAATTGGAAAATATAAATAATGTTCAATGACTACAGTGTTATTGGTGTCTTCCAATCAACTTGTCAAGATCCACCTTCATATCTTGGTTCAGTGTAATTCGTAAATCCCCTCTCTTCTCAATTTGTAGTACATTTCTTTTATCTGTAAGGACGTCATTTGCTGCAGAAAATCCAGCTTCAACCAACCACGCTGTAGGAAATCATAAAAGAAAGAGCGCCACATTTTCGAAGAGGACGAGAAATGAGAATTTCATTTCCAACCATGCCATCAATCCTCCTTTTGGAGTCTCCCCATCAAAAGATTGTTTTCTTTAAATTCGACTAAATCTACAACCTGAGGCACTTGCTCTGGCAAGCCGCAGCGGTCGCCAAAAGTAAATAAGGTCACTCTAGACGTGCGCACTGAGTGCAAGCTCCGTACAGAACGCGACCTTATGACACACCTAACAAATTCTGGGCCCCACAAAAAATTTTCTGGAGCCCACTTTGAGAACCACTGCTCTAATCTATTGAAACTGGTTTTCTTTGAGAGACACATAAATAATCGCTGATTTTTTGATGTTGTGTAGACAGGGTGACTTTGTTGAAAGGGAAGTTGCTTTAACGTCAGCAAGCACATATTTATGTTAACGGATCCTTCGTCATATGTTTAACACGCCTATTTTTAGTCTCGCTGTGACATCAGGTCACGTAGTTAAACCCTAGAACTTTTAGCTGCTTGGAATGAATATCAAATTTCCTAGTTTCGTATTTTTTAAGACTCATCAAGGATCGGCAGAAATCATCTTTGTACCATTACGTGAATGACCTGAGCCACTCATGTAACTTGCTTACGCTTTTAAGAATAAGTAATTCTACGCTTCTTTCCTGTGGCATTTTGTAATGCAGAGGTATGTGTATTTATCCACGTATGTATGCATATTTATCTACGTTGTATTGGTACTCAGGTTATTAGCGTCAACGAAGCCTTCGACGGAGTCTGAAGGTTCTAGCAACGATGCGCAGTTCTGGCCTTGACTTATATCTCAGAATCCAACAGATTGTCGACAGCAACAGTAATAACAATAACGTCGAGAATAACAACAGCAACAATAAACGCAAGTACAACAGTAACAGAAATAACAGCGGCAGCAACAACAATAACAGCCGAAACACTCATCCATGCTGCACTGTTAACTGAATGGACAGGACCTTTGAGAGACAAGTCCCAGGGCGAATGAAATAGCAATGCACATATGAAAGAACACGAACACTGGTCTCTCAGGAATGGTTAACCCATAAACCAGGGGGTCTTGGTCTCGGCTATATTCATCGTCAACTTTGTGGCTCTTCACTACAGAAAACTCTGTCATCTTGGCCATCTGTAATGCTAATTATGCCATTAGGTTGTTGTTGTTAGCAGTGGTTTTGTTGTCGTCGTTGTTGCTACTATTGTTGTTGTTGTCGTTAGTCACCTTTATCGTTGTTGTGATTGTTTTCACTTTTGTTGACGCCGTTATTATGGTGCCGTCGTCGTCGTAGTAGTTGTCATCGTTGTTGTTGTTATTGTTGTCGTTGTTATTGTTATTTTTATTGTAGTCGTAGTTTTTCTTATTCTTGTTGTTAATGTTGTTATCACCACTGTCGTGATAGTGATGGCGCTTGTGGTGTTGGTGGTGCAGACA
>NC_068982.1:78074092-78075456 GCF_001194135.2 Octopus bimaculoides | reverse complement strand
TTATCACCACTGTCGTGATAGTGATGGCGCTTGTGGTGTTGGTGGTGCAGACACAACCCAGTTCTGATTGAGCATATATGTAATCAAAGGCGCTCCAACCGTGACATCTATTATTTTGAAGATGCTCTCTAAATCATTCTGCCTATGACTATTCTGTTCCATTTCTTTATCGTCCACATGTCAAAGACCTTTTCTACTTACTCTCGATGATTCATCAGCTTCCTCTTCATATTTGTATATCTTTTAGGTGTTTCTTCACTACGTCTTGATGTCAATGAGGCAGAGCGGCCGCAATGGGACCCTGTCAGAAGATTAAGGTGAAATATAAAACAGTAGCGTAACTACAGAACGCGTTGGAGGTACTCCATCCCGGACGGCACTTCTGGGTTTGTTGTATAACCCTGTATTGGCTGGACAGGAAACTCAAGGGCAGCTCACACTTTAGCTACGCTACTTGTCTCGTCTATGCTAAAATGTGTGTGTGAGGAGATAGACATTGGCATTGAATGTAAAAATTAGAAAATGTTGATGTGTACAGACAACAGAGAGTACGAAATATAACTCTGGAGACATCAAAAGTTTTGTTGGTTTCAGATTAGAGTGAAGTCATGTTAGGGAATTCTACAAGGGTTTCAGTGAGAAATATCATAAGGAGGAACAAAACAGGTGTCGGGCACTAACGAGAGTGGGGTGTTACTCTCAAAAATAAAGTGGGGTTTTGAGATAATTTTTTTTCATTTTGATGGAGAGACTCGTCAAATACTCACGAATTTCTTCTTGACTTTGTGGACCCTGGGGAGATGTTTTGGTAAAGATCTTCTCCCTGCAAGATCTGCTCTCTCTACGTTGTGGGAATATTCGTATAGAAAACAGAAAAGGACAAACGATAGATGGGTACCTTTTATTTAAACACTGCATTCTGGATGACATTATCAAATGCGTTCCTTCATCTTTCAAAGAAAATAAGGACGAATTTGAGGAGGATTTTACTGCTAATTTAAGTTGGTCAAACTACAGCGTAGATGGCCAGTCACTAACTGGTGTATCACGTGGGATTTTAAGATTGTGGTGTAAATATTATTGCGTAACCTAAACATCTTTGAAAGACATTTTCTGTGTTTTAGGATTGTTTTAGGCGATTTTCCTTTGTCTATGGTTTTATCATATTGTGTAAATATGGCGTTCGAGAGCTTTTCCGCGATTCAAGTTAAATGTTGAATTATCTCATGAAGTGTTTCAACAAATACACATAGATATATCAACATACATATTGGGATTCATACATATATGCACACACACACACATATAAACATGTATATATATATATATATATACAAACATATACATATATATTTACATTTATA
>NC_068982.1:78072766-78073558 GCF_001194135.2 Octopus bimaculoides | reverse complement strand
ATATATATATATATATATATATATATATATATATATACATCGTGTTTTCAGTACAGACTCCTATCATTATTATACACCATTAGAGTGTAGCATTAATATAAATATACACACAGTTGTATGCATTCTTTCTGCCTCTAATCTCCAACCCTCCACATACATACTTATGTGCGTGTGTTTTACATAGATGTTTAAACATATACTTTAAAGTTTCTTGCCTTTGCACACACGCACGTAATAATTATAGCTCGTACGTACACCCGTACATAATCTCCACTGAGCAGACACACATTCTGCGTCACATGTTTGAATATGTTTGTATATGTGACTATACATAAGAGCGTGCAGGTGTAGCTGTGCGCACGCGCGTGTGTGTATGTGTGTGTGAGAGAGACAGACAGACAGACAGACAGACAGTGAGAGGTAGAGAGAGTAATTCATATAATACCAGAAATAAGATATGTTTACTCCGAAGCAGGGCTGGTAAAGCTATTAACCAATTTTTATTTTAATCGTGTTTTCATGAACAGCTTAAAGTATGTGTGTACGAGTATGCGTGTTTCTTTGTGTGCGTGTGTGTGTGTGTATCAGTGTGTATGTATATATATATATATATATATATGTGTATATTTGTTTTGCAAGATTTTTGATGTGAAATCGTGTGTTGAAACAGATGTTGTTGTACTTGGGGATGGTCATATTGCCAGTTTAGCCAATAAAAACACACGCACTGTATATTTGGTGTTAATTTGCTTCAGCTTTATATTACATTAATCTTAATCTTATTTCGGCCAG
>NC_068982.1:78069392-78072068 GCF_001194135.2 Octopus bimaculoides | reverse complement strand
ACAGAACTGATGAGTTCTTAAGGAACTTAAGGAAGGGAAGAACTCATCAGTTCTGTACCAGCACGCTGAGCAAGAACATAGAGGCTCAATCAACAACATAGAACTTAAAATCTTATCTACACATAGCAGTGATGCAGCACTTAGACAAATTACTGAAGCTACACACATAATAGAAGAGAAACCTAGCCTGAATAGGAAACTAGAATGGAACACTAACACACACCACTAACAAACCACAAACCACAACATGTGACATGTTACCCATAAACCAATAATAATATGAACAAATATATATATATAGTCAGTGACTACGAGGATATAGCCTCGCCATTTTTTAAATTTTATATATACGCATATATATATATATATATATATATATATATATATGCGTATGTTTGTGTCTGTGTGTGTGTGTTTGTAAACGTCTGTGCATGCGCGCGCGTGGAAGTGTATTTGAAGGCAGTGTACCAACAATAACTTATCTGCAATGGTTAAAACAAACTAAAGAATTAATAAACACACAAGTACGCAGACATATACACATGCACAAATACACACACGAATTAATAGTACATTGCACAGTGTTTTTAGTGGCATGGGGGTATAATTTTAAATGTAAAGTATACTCTTTCAATAAACCCACAATGTAACCTCACCTTGAATAGTAAACAAGTTTTCACCAAAAGTCTTATCTCTCTTAACAGGAAAGATCGATATGGCTAGTTTCTGGCCTTGTCAAACTTTTATCAGAGAAAGGTGGCTCATCGAGACATAGTAGCTTATGGGTAGTTATAATGAAGAGTATTACCGAAGTTGTTAGATTGTTGAATAGAATGCTTCATGGTACTTGTTCAGGATCTCTGTGCTCTGAGGGCAAAACCCGAAGTGGTCGATTTTGCTTTATACTCTTTCGAATTCGAAAAACAATGGCTGAAGTAATTGGCAGAAATGTTAAAATGACAGGCGAGACTTTTTGCGGTACATACACGCATACACACATATATACATAGGTATGTGTGTGTATATGTGTATGTGTGTGTCTTAATTAACGACAAGGAAACAGGAATCACATAATCACCTTCATAAGTTTACAGCTTATATATATTTCTTTATTGCCCACAGGGGACTAAACATAGAGGGGACAAACAAGGACAGACAAAGAAATTAAGTCGGTTACATCGACCCCAGTGCATAATTGGTACTTATTTTCTCGACCCCGAAAAGGTGAAAGGTAAAGTCGACCTTGGCGGAATTTGAACTCAGAAAGTAGCGACGGGCGAAATGCCGCTAAGCATTTCGGCCGGCGTGCTAACGATTCTACTAGCTCGCCGCCTTGAAAACGCTACAAATATCTAATAATAATATTAGAAATTATAAACAACAACAGCATTATAAGTTAACATTTTGCTGACACAATCTATTACATCTGTAAACATCATCTTTTTGGTAAAATCGATAAAGTGATTAAGCGGAGAGCAGCGCATAATTGTTTCGTATCTCGAGAGAGGTCCAGTACCTCTTTTAGGGCGTGAGGTTGTTAGAGCATCTGATAAAATGGCTTGAATTATTTGAGTGAGGTCGCTTTAGCTAGGCCTCTTTAGTTATTCATCTAGACCTATTAAGTTAGGCCTTTTTATTGAGGTCTATCTTGATAGGTTTTAAGTCTCCCGTCAAAATCAACTTTACTTTTCATCTTTCTGGCGTTTATTCCAAACGACTGTTCCACCCGCCATTGCACTTCCATAAGAACAAAAATTGAGGCCTAAAGTGATGTTAAAATTGATATCACATTACGGAACATGAAATACATGAACGCACTTAAGACTTCAGAAAGCTGAAAGAAGGTCGTCATATACTTAACAGAAATGTTTTAGAAATATTTTCTGAATACTTGTGACATAAAAAGAGAAAAATAGGAAAAATTAGCCCCGTTTCTATGTTACTACGACATAATACTGAGATGAAGTCAAGACCGCGTTGCTTACAACAGAGTGGACATCGCTTAAAAGTATCCCAGGTCTCGGTGGTAGTGATAAACAGAGTAGATTCCACTAAAGGTACCCCATGACCAAGTGGTGTGGACCCTAGTAAAGGTACTCTACGGAAAGGAGGTGGTACTTCATGCATCGCCCTGTTTTTTTGGTGGGGTGGGGCAGTCGATTGGATCGACTCCAGTACTCAACTGGTACTTAATTTATCGACCTCGAAAGGATGAGAGGCAAAGTTGACCTCGGCAGAATTTGAACTCAGAACGTAAAGACAGAAGAAATACCGCTAAGCATTTCGCCCGGAGTGCTAACGTTTCTGCCAGCTCGCCGCCTTTATCTTAGATATAAATATTGATCCTAATTGCAATACACTCTAAAATTACCGAGGAGATGATAGCCACACAAATCGATAATAATCAATTACCTGTTCAACAATTGACCCAGGCCGAAGAAATACTACAGAGTAAAACGGGAGATGAAAACAACAAATCAAATAATATGGAAGGACGTATGACCAAATGTGTTGCATGGCTGTATGGTTAAGAAGCTCACTTTGCAACCAAGTGGTTTTGGGTTCAGTCCCACTGTGTGGAACTTTGGGCGTGTGTTTTCTATTATAGCCTTAGGCTGGCAGATGCCTTGTGAATGAATTTAGCTGACGGAGGCAGTGTGGAAGCCCGTTATATAT
>NC_068982.1:78064610-78066779 GCF_001194135.2 Octopus bimaculoides | reverse complement strand
GTGTGTGTGTGTGTGTGTGTGTGTGTGTGTGTGTGTGTGCGTGCGCGTGTATTATCAAACACATGCATAATGTATCTTCTTTGATTTGTCATGGTGGTGATTTCTCTCTCAAAGCTTTGAGAGAGTAATGATGAGGTCTATCCGGCTGATGATACAGCCCTCTCTCCTTCAAATCATGGTTGTGCTGCTGGGCTTAGAATGAGGGAGGAGACCGAGAAGATCTCTATTTCTGTCTGCGATTGTACAGGAGCATAACAACAATTAGTGAAAGCATGATACATACTATCAAGTCATACTCGCTCGCAACTAACTGTAATTTATACATAAAATAGTCACCTAACTGTAAATCAAAGATAAATTAGTCACCTGCATATCATACTAAATGCATGTACATCATTGAAAGGCATTATGATGTGGTTTCTGTTTGAGAGAAAAATTTCTTCAAAGATATGTTAAAAGCATAATGTATATCAGAACGAGCAATGATTCACGAGAACGACAGATACATCTGGGCTTTCTTGGACTTTGTCAATGATGTGGACCAGCTTGTCACATGATTAAATGAAATCTGTTCCCTCTGATATATAGGAAATAGTGAATTATACATTCATTGATATAGCGGAAAACTTGCTGAGCTGAAATAAATTGAAATCAAAATCACTTCGATATATATTGAGTTTCTAACACAGCATGTCTATGAATAGAGTTTCTCCCTGACTAAAACTAAGGCATCATACATTTCAACGGTGTATATACGTTAAGTTTTATACACAGATGGTTATTTTAATTCAATGCTGTTTCAAATGAGGACACTAGCTACACATAATGTAATAAGCATTAAAAAAATCGTAAAAATAAGCAAATATGCGGTGTGAAAGAAAAAATATGGTTCAATAATTAGGAATGTTTTTAATAAATTCGGTAATTACAGGATATAGATTTCCAATAAAAACTTAACAAACTTTGAAATAAATTAGGCTTGAAGAATGGCAATAACACTCTATGGTGAAATAAACATCGGAGATGCTTTGGCCTCACGCAGAAAGTTCAGGAGCAACTCAGAGGTATTGCAAGCTCATATTCTGAATTCCTTACAATGCTAGAAACTCTTCTGTGTCATTAGTAGGTATCTCAGAGTCACAAGCATTTCGTCTCTTAGCCTGTGTACTTCGCCTGGGTGAGGAAGCGATGTTTGAACCACTCTTCAGCTGCAGAAGGGTTTCACCTGCGGTCTCTTATCAACCATAGACAGCTTACACTGTTTCAGCTGGCATGCGTACCTCCTTGGTGGTTTTCTTCAATTGTCTGGGCTCAGACCAATCTTCTGCTGGAAATAGTGCTCCAATCGAGCTGGAAAGCTACAGAAGCCGGATTGATAAATCAGTCGTCATATTGCAAGACAGATGATGAACCGGAGTGAGATCTTGTACGTGGCCGTTTATTCTGCAATAAATAGCAGCCAAATCTCACTCAGATAACAGCCTATTGTCTTTAAAAACAAAATCAAAGGTAACGTTAGATAATGCAGCGTTTATTCCTTACATCTAAAATCGAAGAGATGGGTATGGCTGGAATGTTTTTGATCTTTTAGTCTGATCAATGAAAGCTGACTTCGGGCTAGACAGCAACAGTACACTGGTAGGGGAGGAGGGTGTCAACGATCATTGAATATTGAAGTCATCATCATCATTACAAGTAAGAGCAGAAGTAGCCAGGTGGCCGTCGTTATCATCACTGTCACATTATCCACATCGGCGACGTTGTCGTCATTATTGTCGTTGTCGTAATCGTCATCATCATCAACATCATCATTAGCGTCTTCATCATTATCATCATCAGCATCATCATCGGCACCGTCAGCGTCGTTTCCCCGTCGCCCTTTCCATTCTACTAAACAACTTTCTGTTCCACCCAAGACAGGAAATGTTATCGCACCGATCAAATTGTTGAGAGAACCGAGTTGCGAAAACAGAAAGGAATTCATATATATATATCGTGGAAAGGGGAGGGTGAGAGCTGTATATATACATACACACACATGTACATACACACACACACACACACACACACACACACGCACACATATATATATATACACACACCACACAAATATATATATGCATATATATATATACATATACATATACATATATATGTTTATATACATAT
>NC_068982.1:78061859-78064371 GCF_001194135.2 Octopus bimaculoides | reverse complement strand
TATGTAAGGTTTTATTTATATATATATTTATTTATTTGCGTCAGTATTTTTATTTTTAAATTTGTTTCAAATTGTTTGTCGGAAGAATTTGTTTACTGGAATTTTGAAATTTGACCAAAATGGTCTGGGCTGCCGATATATTTCTTGCGTACAAAAATAACACACAAAATATGTACACACACACACACACACACACACACACACACACACACACACGCACACGCACACGCACACGCACACGCACGCACACACGCACGCATGCACACACACGCGCCCGCGTGCGTACACACACACACACATAGAGATAAATCTACAGATGTATGATACACTTAGTGATATGCACAGTAATCAGTAACGCGTGTGTATATAGATAGATAGATAGATAGATAGATAGATAGATAGATAGATAGATAGATAGATAGATGGGTAGATGGAGGAAGAGAGACAGGAAAAAGAGTTAAAAAATCTATATATAAAATAATTGACAAAAAAATATTCATTGAAATGATGCAAACATCCAGTTAAAAGCAATCAGACAAATACACACACATATTATGTAAACTCAGACATATAAGTGTATGTATATCTGAACATACATACATACATGCATAAGATGTTGAGATGAGAAAGGAATAAATGATTCTCTTATGAACTTGTATATATGTAAGTGACTTTACTTGGTAAATAAGACGAAATCAAGTCATGTTTCCCTTGTTTATTTGCTTATTTACCTCTTTCTATCTCGCTAAATATATGTAGATAGAGAAAGTAGTGGCTATGCTGAGATTGTTGAAAGAGTGTGTAAGATTTATGGAAGTTTTATAAGGCATGTGAACAACTCAAATAAGCAGCCAGGGACAGTATGATGAGGGAATGACAGGGAGAAGTAGCTAGCTATCAACCAGCAAGCGAGAAAATAGCCAGCATGCAGTGAAATATGGGAGGTTATGGAAAGAAAGAGTGAGAGAAGTAGAGTTAGTACCATTAAGAACGGAGTGGTAGCGAGAGAAAATACTTTGCTCTACAATAAATACTAAGACAGATTTTGACAGGTAACATGATGTATGTTGAGTAAACAAATACTGGAGAGGATGACAGAAGTGAAAAGAGTAACAAAGAATTGTGTACGACATCGAAATGTTGAGGTGAAGATACTAGGAAATGAAAAGTAAAGGTGGAAGTAAATTTTGATGGACAGAAAAAGAAGGTTTGTATATATGGATAGAGAGGAAGAGAACAGTAATGAAGTATATGAATAACTGAGAATAATGAGAGAGAATATGAGAGTGAGTGCTTAAGAATAAAGAAGCAAGGAGTCGACATTTTAAGCATATAATTTGTTGTTTACTTCATAAGAATTTAGAAATTCCAATAAACATGAAATAATTTGTTTTAAACTATAGAACTCGAGGTAAATAAAACTGAAAATAATAATATATAAACATTGAGTTTAAAATGCTTTGGATAGATAAAGTTGAAAACTGTCCATGGAACACGGACCTACATCTTTAAGACTGACAGACGTTCTACAATTAGATCAAAGCACTCTCTGTATTTCTCTAAGCATTTTAGAAGCTTTGGTCTTACCAGGAAGAACTGTATGTTGTTTACAGGTAGCCTTCGACTTTTTCGATACAAAGTGTATTTTAACCCAATATTTACATATTATTTGTAGCTTTATCTACTTCGAGTTACACTGTTAAAGACTTATTATCATACATGTAATTGTATGTCAAACAAAGGAAGAAATTCTAAGTCACAGAGAAACTGCTTAACTTCGAATTGTAGAAAGAAAATGGAAATCTTCAGAAGATTTCACCTCGCTTTGTGAAATGGAAAGCTGTAGATCGGGGAAAAGAAATAGGAACAAAGTTTGAGGTAAACAGAATAAAAATAACTGAAATAAGATAAAACGAAATCAGAGAAAGTACTGGAACAAAGCTTCCGATAGAGGGCGGTGGGTAGGTGGAAGTGAAAGAACGACGGATAAAATGCCTAATGATATTGCTTCCAGATAATGACGATTTCTCTGTATCAGTGATTCTCAAACACCCCTATCACATTTTCCCCCTCCTCGCAACGTTCATATCCTTATGTCACTTCCCTGAACTTATATTAAATATACACTATGTAATTGTGATGAAATCGCTATATATAAAAGGCTGTATCGCTACCTAATCGCTAACTGATAAGGAATTGAGAAATATCATTACAGATCAAAATATAACTCTCAGTAAGAGACAACCTAAAAACTTGAAAAAGCTATTAACAAAGGCAAGGTTTGACCTCAGCAACAAAAATCAAACATTCACTGTATCCAAATGCAATGATAGCCGATGCGGTACATGCCGATCAATTCATACCGGCCCATATATGAACACAAAAACAGGGAAAATATTCACCAATGCGAACATGAACTGCAAAAGTAGAAATCTAATCTACTGCATCAAATGCCCTAATTGTGAAGAACTGTACGTTGGCCAGACAGGTAATGCACTATCGGAACGCTCAC
>NC_068982.1:78058639-78060736 GCF_001194135.2 Octopus bimaculoides | reverse complement strand
ACGTACATAAGACAGGTATAAACATGCTATAAACAATGTCTTGTGCTTTGTTTTCTATTTTATATAGATATTGTGTGTGTGCGCGCGCGTGAGCACCAGAAAAAACAAATGCATTAACCACATGCGCCCGAAAGTAAAGAGAACACCATCTCACGGATTGGGAATAAAACCCTTTTAGCTCTTAAAGAAGCACTCTTCTACCGGTGCTGTTGCATGATTCCAAAACCGTCGAGTGAACCACTTCAACAAAGACCTGTAGGAGAATAAAGGATTATTTATTGAATAAAGGAGATGTTTCACTTCCAGCAGGAAATGTAAGGTGTCTAGAATTGGTGACTCCAACATTAAGCTTTGATCTTCCAATGCAAGAGTAAAAGATAGCTTCTTCTGAGCAGAAGAGATATTGAAACGTTTAATCCAGCAAAATGTGACGGAAAATATCTATTATGCCTGTAGAAGATATTGTTCCTATAATCTAAGGCGGCGAGCGAGCAAAATCGTTAGCACGCAGGACAAAGTACTTACAAGTATTTCTTTCGGTTTTACGTTCTGAGTTCAAGTTCCACCGGGGTCGAGTTTGCCTTTCATCCTTTCGAGGTCACTGAACTAAGTACCAATTTCGTACTGGGTCGATGTAACCGACTAACCCCACCACCACCAGCACACACAAAAAATTGCAGGCCTTGTGCTTATAGTCGAAAGTATTATTGTAATCTTTAGCTAGCCAAAAATATTATCTAATTACCTTTCCCTTATTAACATTGTTAATAAGGGAAAGATACAATACCTGCAAAAGGTAAGTCTGCCCTCTGATGAAAGATGCACCGATTGTAACTGCTTTAGGAATACTGCACTATCTGCTAAATAACATACCATTAATTAACAGCACATGGTAAACCTTGGAGAAAATGACTGTTATTTCTCGTAATTCGAATGAGTTTGTAGAATCTCCCTTGCAGGCTTATGGTCGTGTAAGTATAAGTAAGTATAAGTGAATGCCATAGACAAGATTGAAACCGTATCGTAACTTCGGTTTCTCAGTAGCTAATAATTTTCCTTCGTGGGCTCAACTAAAATAATTGACTTAAATAAAAAATACTTACTTAAACAATAGTTATAATATGCAACTCCAGAACCATTATAGAGGAACTAATTCGCTTTCAATTTCCGGTTGGTATCAAATCGTTTTACTTTGCACACACACATATACACACACACACACACACGCGGTATTTCCGATTATTTGGGATAGCTTCAAACTTAACTTAAATTAATTCATATGTATTATTTATTTATCTTAAAGTATGGAATTAAAGACGTTTACTCCTAATGAAACAGCTATTGAGCGTAATTAAAATATGATCTACTTTTGCAATCTCTGTTTTTCTGATTCTGTTTCTCTCTCTACCTCTCTACCTCTCTACCGCCCTTCTCTCTCTCTCTCGCCCTGAGAAGTCATCTCATATGAATATTAGGTGCTAAAAAAAGTACAGAAATTATCGGTTGACACAATGTCGTCAGCACCGGTGGATGGCACTATTGTATTACGTGATTTCAGCGCAGCATAAATTGCGTTTCATCAGCAACAGGCATTCTACCACCGAAAGTTTGCTCGAAAATACAAACCTATATAGTTTAACATTGACTAAATAGTCAGTGACATCACAAAATGCTGACATTCAGCATTTTTCTTTTTCGTACCAAGCGTCTCTACGTGATGTTTCTCAGGACAATTACCTCAGCCTACGGCGTTCAAAACAACGTGTCCATGTTAAGTTGGAAGTACAAATAACTATACATACATACGTACATACATACATACATACATACATACATACAAGTATGAAGTGGAATCAAAATATTATTAAATAACACCAACAACAACAACAGTAATAATAATAATGATGATGATGATAATAATAATAATAATAATAATAATAATAATAATAATAATAAATGCCCGCATGCAGTACCAGGCAGTGATTCTCATGGCTTTTGATCTTAATTGATTGGAAGTGTTGTCATGTACATTGTTTTGTCTTGGTATAAAAAGATGAGCTACAGCAAATATTCTGCTTAATACCACAGATTTGCTTG
>NC_068982.1:78055014-78058021 GCF_001194135.2 Octopus bimaculoides | reverse complement strand
ATCCATTTAGCCCCTCCCTCGAAATTGCTGCCCTTGTGCAAAAATTTAAAATCAATATATATACTGAACCACAAAAAAAAAAAAACGTTGGATACATGCTAAATAGAAACCGGTTTATTAACAGACTGCCATAGCATTGATTGAAGAGTGCTAATTAAGAAACTGTTCTTTCCTAATGATAAAAAGTCATTTCCTGAAACTGTTTGACGTCACATGGTGTCACGTGATGACGGAGTGCCCTGGATCCAAAGAGATCAACTCAATATCTCGTGTGACTACCGTTAGCGTTGACTACCGTCAGATATCTTCTGTACATTGAATGCACCAAACGATTGATGAAGGCCATGGGGATAGCAGACCACGCTCTGTTAAAACTTGCAGTGAGTTGTGCTGCAGTTATCGGCTTGGACAGATGTCATTTAGCCTTCTTTAGATTTCATCCCACAAGTATTCTATGGGGTTATATCCAGACTTAGAGCAGGCCATGCCAGTGTCTGGATGTTATGCTGTTGGAGGAAGTTTGTTGTCAACCTGGCAGCATGGGCACAGGCGTTGTAATGTTGGAACACGGGATTCCAATGACAGGCAAAATATGAAACAATTGGACGTCCGATGGCTTGCTCCCTCTGATTTCATGTCAGTCTTGGCATGCTTGATGCGTTCGGGGAACATTAATTTTATTTTGGAGAATCCGCATCAATTTCTTTCACTTTTTTTCCCGTGAAACCGCTAAGCATTTTGCCCGGTGTCTTAAGGATTCTGCCAGCTCGCTGCATTATACATACACACACAACGCACGCGCGCAAACACATTATTATTATTATTATTATTATTATTATTATTATTATTATTATTATTATTATTATTATTATTAAGTGAGAGAGCAGTGCATGCCATGAAATCAGAGGGAGCAAGCCATCGGACGTCTATATGTTGGTCAACGTCCAATTGTCTCATATTTTGCCTGTCATTGGATTCCCGTGTTCCAACATTACAACGCCCGTACCCATGCTGCCAGGTTGACAACAGACTTACTCCAACAGCATAACATCCCGACACTGCCATGGCCTGCTCTAAGTTGGGACTTACATAACCTAATGCACCTATGATGATAGGTACTATGAGAATTTATAATCAGGATGCAAGACTATGAATGTATGTGTGTATGTATGTATGTATGTATGCATGCATGTATGTATGTATGTGTGTATGTGTGTATGTATGTATGTATGTATGTATGTATTATGCATGTATGAATATGCCAATGGCAGCAAGTTGTGGAAATACTTTATGAAGGACCGAGATTTGATTAAAAAACAAAAACTGAAAAATAATATATAGAGCTTCAGAATGTGAGTCAATGAAAGTTGTAATTTATTAAAGTATGTCAATGCGTGGGTGGACGTTGGAGAGAACCGCAGTAGTGGATTGTGAATAGACAAAAAGCGTCTATGTGAAGTTACGAACATGAAACGTGTTTACACTATCTTGAGAAACAGCAATTTTGTACGATATACTTAACCAGTATCTTTCTATGACAATACTTATGATGATGTCAAAGGTCACATGTCGACAGTGCCAAGGGAAGTGATTCCTTCAGATATTTTCAACATATGTGACATTTTTGTTTACCTTAATTACATCCGGTATCATTCGTTTTGTGCGAGTGTTTGGGAATGTGCGTGGTGTATATATACGTGTATCGTGTGTGAATGAATGTGTGTGAGTGTGTGTCTGTATACACACACCACATACACATACATACATATATATAAACATATATATATATATATATATATAATTATAATACAGGGTATCAAGAGATACCACCACGCTGAAAAAATAGCAGTCAAATCCTGACTCTAAAAACCACAATAAATGTCCGCATGGCACGATTATATATATATATATGTATATACATGCTCGCACGCTTACACACACAAATACACATATACAGATTCACATATTATACATACATACATACATACATACATATGTATATATGTATATAAATGTGTAGGCGTGTGTGTGTGCGCGCGCGCATGTGTGAGTGTGTGCGCGCGCTCATGTGTGAATGTGTGCATGAATGTGTATATTATTTTCAATTGACAGAAGTTACGACGTGACGCAAGGTACGGGAGGCACTTAACCGATTGAAAATGATACGCATTATGTATGCATTAAATGGTGCAGGTGAGACTGTGTGATACGAGATTCGCTTCCCAACCACATGCTTCCGGGTTCATTCCTACAACGTTGCACGTTGGCCAAGTATCCTCTACTTCGACGGACCAAAGCCTTGTGAATGGACTTGATAGAAGGAAACTGAAAGAAGTCTGACCTATATATATATATATATATAACCTTTCTCACTCTTAAAAGCTGTATGCTCTGAAAATGTAAGTTTCTCAAATAAAGTGTACTTCATATACAAGGCTCTGATGAAGCTATAGGATGTTATCCTGGTACTCAACTAATCGCCCACCACATCTTATAGCAAAACCAGCTCTAAGCTAATGAAGTTTATTACATAACATTTGGTTTTACCGATGTCATCTCTTTATTCCTATTACCACTCTATACTCATATAACATTGCGTTCTGGACAATATGTATATTGAGTTCTACACCGGTTTATTAGTCTCGCTAAGCTTAAGCGAAATATCTACAGGGTTATCCAAAAAGAATGAACCGATTTCATTACGCAATATTTTAATAAGGAAAAGCAATGGAAAACTCCAGCTAAGTCACAAGTATTTACTCACAATCAACTTTTATTTCCTGTCTTGCAAGTGTTCAATGTCGCCATCACCTGCAGCACGGGCAACATCAATGCGATAAGAGAATTCCTCCCAGACGCGTATCAGCATATCACGATCCACTGAGTATTTCTTTGGCTGTCTAGTTGAATGCTTTATCGAAGCATTTCCCTTCTATGTCAATATCTATTTCCATTTCCTTTCTATGTCAATATCTTCTGAAATCGCCTCAAGCAAAGCAAATTTATT
>NC_068982.1:78053633-78054625 GCF_001194135.2 Octopus bimaculoides | reverse complement strand
GGTTTTCGCTATTTAAATTAGCTTTTCAAGGGACATTGTAAAGTAATCATTTCTTGTGACAAAGGAACCTCGCCATTTTGGATACTTGAAAAGTAAGAATGAGTCTAGAGGATCGACAAAGGGCTCACTTTAAATCACCCCCATACATATCAACCCACAACCCCAGAAACAATGAAGCATGCAGTACAATTATACAAAATCTCCCTCTGCTCACCCAAGACCCGAAAATGAATAATTCTAAATACACATAAACTCCTCAAATGCAAAAGACAACACAAATCACTTAAAATACTTCTAACAATTGCAAAACTATACTCAACACATACGATACCAACAGTTAAAAAATGCAGACGACCTAATTGTGGTACATGCCCATACCTAACCTGCTCAGGTTGTTGCCACAATTATGTGGGCCAAACGAGCCTTACTTTGAGACGCATAGTTACGCTGCATAAAGAACAGATTCGTTTTCCTCAATACAGGCAGATAGTCCTGAGCGAATATACTGACAGTTGCGCAAGAAATAAAACACCGAATTCTCATATTTTTCCATTATACTAATGCAAAGATTCAATCTCCTTACAAGAAAGCCTATACAAGGAAAAAGTGTTCATACAAAAGTAAAGACCACACTTTAATATATAAACTTGACGACCTAATCCTTACACATTCCTATTTCAACAATTATACTGAGGAGTTAGTTGTCCCCTTTACCACCTGTTGCCTCCCTTTGTCCATTCTCTAGACTCATTCTTACTTTTCAAGTATCCAAAATGTCTAGACACCTTTGTCACAAGAAATTATTACTTCACAATGTCTCTTGAAAAGTTAATTTAAATAGCGAAAACGGGTTTGATATCATGACATCCATAAAATAGGAATTTATATAATTTTTTTTTATAAAAGGATATTAAACTATGTGAAACGAAGGCATTTCTCTTCCACTTTTTATATATGCTTTCCACATTTCCATAATTTTTCCACGTGGTGTA
>NC_068982.1:78048142-78053234 GCF_001194135.2 Octopus bimaculoides | reverse complement strand
TATATATATATATATATATATATATATATATATATTAGAGGGAAAACCAAAAACCAAGGCAGAACGAGCATCTCAAGTCATTTAGAATAATTTAATTAATGTAAGGTGAATTAGATTATTCTAAATGACTTGAGATACCCGTTCTGTCTTGGTTTTTGATTTTCTCTATAATATATACCTGCTATAACGAAACTCTAATACCGATGCCTAAATCCAGCCTTAGTTCTGATCTTAGAACCTAACGGTCGACCACCTATAGCACTTACTCAGCATACCTATTCATTTAGATCACAAGTGAACGAAATCCCTCATATTCTCTCTTTCTTTCTCTCCCCCCTCTCTCTCTCTCTGTATATATATATATTTACATATATGTATGTATATGTACATGTATACATACATCATATATCATTTACTCATATGTGAATATATACCGTGATTTATATATTACGCGCGCGCGTTTGTATGTGTGTGAGTGTATACCTGCCCGGCCCGACAAATAGAGACAATCGATTACATTATAAATATGAAAAATGACTGCAACCACCTGCTCATTAATGTACTTTATTTGAATCACGTTAACCTTGGTTGTTATTTTCACCAGAAAATAATTTTTTTATAGCAACCAATGTATTCCGTACTTTGGAACGGTGGGTGCTGTTCTAAGCCTTACTTACAGTCAGTCCAGCTGTTAATGCTTTAGCTTTGTTCACTCCCAATGGAAATTTATGGCTTTATTTACTAAGAAAATATTGCGGTTAAAGGGGAATGTGAAAGACCTTGAGGAGAGCTTCACTGGAGTTTTTTTTTCCTCGCAGGGAGGAAGCCAAAACAAGCAACTTAATGTCACACTGCCCAAGACTGACTGCGTACCCTAGGAAGCGTCCTTCTCCAAGGAATGTATCCTAAATACTAAGGTAAAAGTGAGCACTCACAATAATATTACGAATGAACAAACGAGAGGAGGGGGTGGCTAGCAGGTAGTTCGACCTAGTAGAAAAATCTACCAAAATGCCTCTTAAATCTACCGCACTGCCAGGAGATCAAGATCAAAGGCATCTTCTCGTGACCATCCAGTATTTTTAGAGATAACTAGGACCACATCATCTCACTATGTCCTTCTTTTTTACGGTGGTAGTGTATGATACTAAGTGGATTTTGGACTCTATTCCCAGGAGGTCCTACTATTGGCCTTTTCCATTGGCTGTAATAAGAAGACCTGGCCTTGTCACTGATAAGAATATTATTATTATTATTGTTCAGTAGTTTTATTTTTATAACGTGCTTTCATAAATAAAACCACTGAACAATAATAATAATAATATTCTTATTAGTGACAAGGCCAGGTCTTCTTATTACAGCCAATGGAAAAGGCCAATAGTAGGACCTCCTGGGAATAGAGTCCAAAATCCACTTAGTATCATACACTACCACCGTAAAAAAGAAGGACATAGTGAGATGATGTGGTCCTAGTTATCTATTATTATTATTATTATTATTGAGAGGGCAGTGCATGCCATCAAAGTGACACTGGGGTAAAATATACGAAGCCCAGTATCCCCATCATGACTACCGTCTGATAAGGGTACACCAGGTACATGCATCACAACCATATGTGCGTGACATAGTGATCTCATATCAAGATATACAGCACATGACCTTGCAGATGTGGACCAGTTAAAATTTTCTTCAGGTTGAGTAGCCCTTCCCGCTCAAATGGTTCTTGAGTAAGGGTTATTTAAGGATGTTGAACGAAACACCCACGTTTCCAGAGGTGATCTGAGATGCACATATTGTCAGCACCAAAGGACATACTCAGTTGGTTAAGGTCAAACAACTGACAAGCAGATTTGTGGTATTGGGCAGAATGTTTTCCCATCTGTTATACCAAGACAAAACATTGTACATATTATTATTATTATTATTATTATTATTATTATTATGCACGCCCGGAAAAATGCTTAACGGCATTTCGTCTGTCTTTATGTTCTGAACTCAAATTCTGCCAAGGTCGACTTTAGCTTTCATCTTTTCGGGGTCGATAACTTTAGTACCAGTGAAGTACTGTGGTCGATGTAATTGACTAGTTCCCCTCCTCAAAAATTTCAGGCTTTGAGTTGTTAATAGAAAGAATCATTGTTATTATTACTGAATAAAAAGTAATCTTTTAAAATCTGTTAACGTTTTACGGCGATACAATATACGTTTATATTTTAAACTATAATGATACATTCCTTGGCAGCATTGAGTCACGTTTTATTTGTTTTTCTAGTTCTTACAGTTTCCTGTTTTGCTTTAATCGCTACCTGCTATCGTCCTCCGCCGCTATTGCTTCCAACAGTCAATATCATTAGATCCTCCCTCGCGTTCATGTTCGTGCATCAGGTGAAACAGCTTTCTTATTATTGATGAGATATCCTCACAAATGGACTTTTCAATAGTTTACTCTGAACATTGGTGTTGTGTGGCTATGCAGATGGTGTTTTCAAAACTGTCTAACTTTTGCTTCCTAACCGCTACTTCATTCTCTCTAATTCCCTGCTTTCTGCAAATCCATTAATTTTACTTTTACAACAAATAATGTTTCGTCACAAATCATGTACCGTTTTAGCCGTAGTAATATTACTAACGACGTAGGCAGTCATTGCTGCTAGAAATTAAGGAAGCTAAACAGCACCAGTGGAGTCACAGCTGGTAGAGAGAGAGAAAGTTGATAGCTCCCAGTTCACAGATTATTTTCTATATTCTCTGCCATGTGTCAGAAAGATTTGGCTTTGTCTGTGTAACTGAAAAATTAATGCTTTTGATTCAATTTCTAAGAGTCTACCACATTTCCAAACCATCACATGCTCTACAGATATTTGTTTTTTATCATTCATCTATCAGACGTTGGATAAGCGTAAAATATTTCAAACATCTAACTCATATAGTTTACTATTGAGTTAATGGATAATACATTTTTACCTTGTGTTATGTGGAGGAGCGTAACGTAGTGGTTAAGAGTATTAGATTCATGGTCATAATGTCACGGATTCGATTGCTGGATCGGGTGCTGCGTTGAACTCTTAAGCAAGGTACATAATATCACATTGTCCCAATGTACTCAGCTGAAAATAAACAACTGCTGAGTGGAAGTGCGGTCCCCCCCCTCTCTCTCTCTCTCTCTCTCCAGCCGTCAGATCCTCGATTCGAATTTCTTCCAAACACCAATTTAAATGTCTTCTTGGTGTCGATTCAGTCTGCGCCAGTCTCCTACAAATGAGAAATGTTGTACTAATGTGAGAAAATTATAATCATAATGTTCAGTAGACCATGTTTTAGTACATAAATATCCCATTTCCTGTATGTCCCCTTATCTTCAATAATTAATGAATTTTTATAGGGAATGAAGAAAAGGAAATTATTCTGATGTCAGAGTAAAATCATCAGCTAAAAGCAACGGTAGATTTTGGTTTCAGACGTAAATTTAGATTAAAATCTCTCACAATTTCCTGACTTGTAAGCATGCTATTTAGTCAGATTTAATCTGACCCATGTATTTAAACCTCTCCGTTTTAGATCTAACGTTCAACACATTTATTCATTAGTTTTATGGCCATATCCATTACTTTCGACTAGAAATGGAAACGTTCTTCCAAATAAACACACGATCATTCTGTCAAAACACTGAAGCTAAAGTATTTGACAGTCAAAGAACTCTCTTGTTTCGGTTGTTTATAAAATATGACTTTAAACTGAAGAGATGCTGGCCAACTGTGTATCAGTTATTGACAGGTGAATTCATTGACACACAATATAAGATAAAATAAAATAATATAAGACGAGGGTGAGCTGAAAAGTTCCTGGTTTTAAGGGTGTCGCAAAAGGCCTGATTGGCGGTTCAACCTTCCAACTTCTTTTACAGAGCTTAGAAAAAGTGAAGGACCGCTGCAATAAGTGTATGAATCTGAGAGGGGAATATGTTGAATAAAATCATAATTAATTGATCTTTCTGTATTTTCTTTTACCCAAAGCCAGTAAGATTTCAGCATCCCTCGTATAATATAACATTAGTACATAGATGTCTTTCGATATGTTTCTTTACATTTTGTGTGAATATTTTGTTGAAAGTAAAACTAAGAGGGAAGAAATGAATCACCAGAGCAAAATAGTGGACCCTTTTGTCAATTTTAATCCACTAATGCAGTGTTGAACACTCCTTCTCACTGTTTGATATTAGTATCTATGTGGGGAGGGGAGTGTATGTACAAGACGACGGTTGTACCGAAAGTTATGCAAACTTGGGCAAATTTCTTATTTAATATAGATCGTTCAACCTACACGTTGGTTGAGTAACTCTTTCTTCGTAGTATTTCTTCTTCTTGTTCTTTTTTATTACAAGCAAATAATGGGTTCTAATGAGAAGTAACGTGCCATCATAGATTTACTGACCACTAGGGTGATGATGATGCAGGCTGTCATCAATAAGGCGGAGGTAAAATAGACCGAACGAATGTTGTCTGCTGAGCACAAATACAGTAAGGTCTCCTATATGTAATATATTGAGTTGAAAAACTTCAATGACGCTTTTATTTTGCTTGCAACCAGGGATCAAAATTTCTCCCGAGATGTATCTAATATCTGAAACCTTCAAAATTAATAAAAAGTAAGGATCTTAACTCCATTAGTATAATTTCATCCAAATAAAGTGGATTTTTTCTAATGCTTAATTCATTCTCACTGAAGCATTGCAGCTTTAAGATTGAATACATATTTTAAAGAACTATAGGACTTGTTTACCTATTAAAGAAAGGCTACTGGTTATAGGAAAGATAGTAGTTCAAAAGCTTGGCTCGATTCAAGGCGCTAGAAATGTATGTCTGCTTTATGTACAGTTTACTTAATTTGGGGATATGACTGTGCTAAAATAACCAGTTTATTTTCGCCAGCGAAAACATAATTATAACTGTCGCATCACAACAATACAGCCCAGTTTAAATCAACATTAAGTACAAGAACTGATGGACTATTGCAACAGAAGCTACATCATCACTACAAACAATAACATCGCAACAGTATATATATATATATATATATATATATATATATATAT
>NC_068982.1:78046731-78047870 GCF_001194135.2 Octopus bimaculoides | reverse complement strand
GTGTATGTATATATATATATATATATATGTATATATATATATATGTGTGTGTGTGTGTGTACGCATGTATGTATGTATGTATGTATGTATGTATGTATGTATGTATTGCACTCCTTCGTTTTATAAATAGAACACTTTTGTATGTGTTAAGTGTTTTATTTTAAACTCACAATTAAAAAGTCACTATCATAACCCTTCCTACTTGAGTTTTGCATTGCTTGACATTTCTCGCAACAAGTATTTATGTCCGGCCATTTGTAATGGAAGCAAATAGCAAATGTTTTGACGTTTCAACTAGATGCAGAGAGTGTGAATGGGGGAAGAAAGAGTTAGAGAAAGAAAAGGACTGACAAATTTACGGAAGGAGTCGGAATGCAGAGAGTTAGAGCAAAAACGAACGCGCTAAAAGAATGCTGCAAACCGTTATCTATGTTATCTACTTTTTTGTGTTTTGTGTTGTTTTCTTTTGCCTGTTATGTTTAGTAACCAGTTCATATATGAAAGGGTTGGTTTTGTTTTCTCTTTTTGGAGGGATGGTTTAGTATGAAAACGAAATGGGTTTATCCTAAATCGTAGAAAACTAGGACCCAATTTGATGTTATGTGTAACAGGGTGGTGCATATAAAGAAAGATCGTGCATTATCAGGAGAGAATGCCAATGTTGAGTTATTTCTGTTCCAGCAATGATGTCACCAGTATGGTAGACAGTATGGTGGACAATATGGCGGACAGTGAAACAAGTTGTTCTGAATATTATAACTAAATGAATTTCGAAATATTTTTACTATTATGACGTACATATTTCGTTTGTCTTTGCGTTCTGAATTGAAATTCCGTCGAGGTCAACTTTGCCTTTCATCCTTTCGGAGTCGATAAATTAAGTACCAGTTGCATACTGGAGTCGATCTAATCGACTGGCCCCTCCCCCAAAATTTCGGGCCTTGTGCTTAGAGCAGAAAAGATTGTTATCATTATATTGTCTACACGGCAGGCGAAATGCTTTGCAGTATTTCGTCTGTCCTTACGTTCTCAGTTCAAATTCCGCCGAGGTCAACTTTGCCTTTCATCCTTTCGAGGTCGATAAATTAAGTACCAGTTGCATACTGGAGTCGATCTAATCGACTGGCCCCTCCCCCAAA
>NC_068982.1:78041334-78043834 GCF_001194135.2 Octopus bimaculoides | reverse complement strand
AGGGCGCGTATGAAGCGTCCATTTCATCAGGAGAAGTGTAAAAGGTTTGAGAGAAATTGAAGATGGCTTGTAGCTATTAGGTTTCTACTGGTTAGCTCAAGTAACATGTTGTTAACCGCAGACAGTCACCAACAACGACATCATTTCGTTGTATTGGTTACCGCACATGGTAGGATGGCATGCTAGTTTAGTCATCATTCAGTCGTCGTTTGTTCACATTAGTGACAGCAGTCTTACGTTAGAGTAACCAAATTTGATTATATTGGGTTTCAAATTTGATTGTGTTGAGTAAACAAATTTGATTATGTTGAGGTAGTTGACCAAAAAGGGCGCGACTGTTGTCTCTACGAACGGCAGGGACTAAAATCTTGCCCCTGTGTATGGGACAACCTGGCTTAGGGTGGTATATTTGGATTATCAGCTGCCAGTGGCTTAAAGTTCATTAACAGGACATGCCTCTGATGACAATTATAAGATAGTTCATTCTTCCTGTTTATGTATACAGCAGGTTGAGGGAGTATGCGCAGTCTCTCGCAGAGACGGAGTTCGTAATTGAGAATTACGGGTGAGAACGGTGGGGGTGTCATGCCTGTGTAGTGTTGTGTGATGCCCTTGGGTGATGTGAGGATGGTTCTGTAGACTACAGCCTTTGAGCAGCATGATCTTCCTAGTAAGCAGTTGGTATGGTTTTGAAAGTTACAGGTTGGGTTGTAGATTGGGAATTGCGTAAAAGTGCTTTGTGACTATTGTAACGTGTGATGTTTGAAAGGATGTTGTCTAAACAGAAATTACTGACCTTAACGTTGTAGGGATTGAATAGTTCATACTTATGAGTTCAAGGGAGATGCTTTTAATTAGCGTCAGGAAGCTATTGTCTATGTTAGTTGAAACTTCTAGTTGAATGGAGGATTGTGTGTGTGTGTGCACGCGTGTGTATGTGTATGTGTGTGTGCGCGCGTGCGTGCGTGTGTGTGTGTGTGTGATGGGGTGACTGGCACTTACTGCACTAACTCCAGAATTACGTGCCTCAATACCTTTGGAATTCTTAGCTTTGAATGTAAAAAACAATGTTCTTGCCTTTTCTTGTAGGTGCCGTTCTTCGGAGGGAACAATTTACATGCGTTATCTTGCGAATAATATAGTGCAGCAATAAGATAAAACATTACTACAACTACTACTACTACTACTACTACTTTTTTTAATTAATGTGCAGTATGTTGGTATCGGGCAGTGGCAAAAAATTATTATTAAATTATATTTACCAATCTCTCGCCTGTTTTTCATTATCTTTGTTGACAACAGCCATCTATCTCACCACCTCTGTAAAACGCACCCAATTTCTAGGAGAATAAATAACAGGTAGACGTAATAGTTGTTTCAAATTTTTGGCACAAGGCCAGCAATTTAAGTGGGAAGAAGGGGGAGGGGATAGTCAATTACATCGACCTCAGTGGAAAATAAAGTTTAATCGCAGATTTTATACTCTAATTCTGCATGGAACTTATTAACACTGCCATTGAGAAGCAATAAAAAATAGAGCTATTTATTTATTCATATTGTGACCCTATCAATGTTTATAAAGTCAAAGAATAGGGAATATTAAAATCGGGAATGACGTGAAGATATCTGACACAAAAATTTACAAACATAATTTCATTGAGATCAGATGTGGTGGTGGAGGTGGTGGTAGTGGTGATGATGGTGATGGTACCGATGGTGAATGTGGTGATGATAGTGTTAGTGATGGTAATAGTGATGATGATAGAGGTGATTGTGGTCATGGTGGTGAAGGTGTTGGTAGTAGTAATGGTGCTAGTGATGGTGGTAATGAAAGTGGTGGTAGTAGTGATGGTGATAGTGGAGGTGGTCGCGGTGGTGATGGTGGTAGTAGTAGTAGTGGTGATTGTGGTGGTGGTGGCAGTAGTGATGGTGATGGTGGTCTTCATGGTGGTGGTGTTCATGGTATAGATGGTGTTGGTGGCGGTTGTGGTGGTGATTATGGTGATGATGGGGATTTTTCTACTGAAGATGTGTCCTATGTGTGTGTGTTTTAGGAGCACAACCGTCCGTTCGTGTGCACTTAGAGACGTTTCTTATCGCATCCGACCAGATTTCTAAAAATAAACTGCCATATTTGTGCAATTCCAATTCACCGCTTAATAAATAACATTTAGTGCGCCCCCTGTTATTTTAGGTTTTTAGACCGTCTGGATGGTGGTGGGGGAGAGGATGCACAAGCTGTAACTAAATCGTCATCAAACGACAAACGCCTCCACTATCATCATCATCATCGTCGTCGTCATCATGATTATCGTCATCATCAACATCATCATCACAAATATCACTAGCACCACTATAAAAACGACAGCGGCATTATTACCGTCATCACCATCACTATCACCACTACCACATTCATCACCACCACCACCACCACCTCCACCACCACCACCTCCACCATGAGCACCACCACCACCGTCACCACAACCACCACCACCATCAC
>NC_068982.1:78037555-78041254 GCF_001194135.2 Octopus bimaculoides | reverse complement strand
CACCACCACCACCACCACCTCCACCACCACCACCTCCACCATGAGCACCACCACCACCGTCACCACAACCACCACCACCATCACGTAAACTCCAACATCACCACTGCCATCATCAACATATTACTTACTATTATTAGTAGGAAGGAGATAAAGTGAATCGGAGCAGCGTAAAATGAAGTGCTTTGCTCAAGAACACAACGCACCGCCTGGGTCGGAATTCGAAACAAGATGGGGGTTAAATTTCTCATGGTATGAGCGCATGAAGGTGCATAGCTCACTGGTTAGAGCGTCAGGCTCACAATCATGAAATAATGAGTTCGATTCCAGGACCGAGCTGTGATTTGTGCTCTTAAGCAAGACACTTTATTTCACGTTGCTCCAGTTCACTCAGCTGTAGAAATGAGTTGCTGTGTCACTGGTGCCAAGATGTATCGGCTTCGATGGCCTGGAGATGGGAGGCTGGTATGCGTGGGCGACTGCTGGTCTTCCATAAACAAACTTGCCCGAACTTGTGTTTCGAAAAGTAACTTTCTAGGTGCAATCTCATGAACATTCATAACCGAAGGGGTCTTTATGAACACAAGACAAAAGAGATTTATGAACACATCCCACCCATCTCTATTTTGTTGCTCAACGCAAGGTAAGCTTTACTGGCTACTGTTATCGTGATGACCAACTCGGCTATATCAGATATATTTTGGAGACTTCAGCGATCTAATAGATAATGAAGACCACTCGACTACATTGATGTAATTGGCAGATACACATATAACATGATGTGGAAGATATATCAAAGTCATGGCTGTCAGACAATTTCTGCGACCACATCACCCCAAACATCTGACTAAAAACCTCTTGATTATTATGTGTGGGGCGCAGTTGAGCGAGAGACCAACAAAACACCTTGTAACACCAAAGTTGTACTGAAAGCAAGAATTATGGTAGCATTCACCAGCTTAAACAAGGAGACCGTCCAAAAGAGTTACAGGAGATTCCGAAGTCGTCTGGAGGCCGTGGTTGAAGTCAATGATGATTTTATTGAATAAATTTACTCTTTAGTGTTTCAAGATATTTTTACATAATTTTGGTAAATATATCAGTGTTATTTTCATTTTTGCGTATTTAGATGATAGTTTGTCCATCACACCCTGTATGTGAGTGTGTGTGTGTGTGTGTGTGTGTGCGTGTGTGTGTGTGCGTGTGTGTGTGTGTGTGTGTGTGTGTGTGCGCGTGTGTGTGTGTGTGTGTGTGTATGTGTGTGTATATCTTTGTATTTGTGTCTGTCCCCCATTGCTTCACAACCAGTGTTGGCTTGGTTACGTATCCGTTATCTTGAGGTTTGGCAAACGAGACCCATTGAATAAGTACCAGACTCGAGAGAAGAATAAACTAAGCACCGTGGTCGATTTGTTCAACTAAACCTTTCAAGATGGTGCCCCAGCATGGCCGAAGTTCAGTGAATGAAACATGTAAAGTTTACATGTTTCGGTCACTGAACTTCGGCCATATATAACTTCTTTTTTTTTTTTTAAATCTTATAAATTCACGTCTGTAGACATTCTGGATATGATAATGTACAGAAAGTAGCTGGTATCTTATGTCCCATTGGTCACATACATCACGTGATTTCGGTTACTTGAATGGTGCACATTCTGTTTCTTCCACATTCTGTTCTTTATGTAATTCAGGCCTCCTGTAATGTGGATGATATGTTCCACAAAACTAAATGATATTTACTCAATACGTAGGTAGTTGTATTTAGGTCGTCGTTGGAAATAGGTCATGATGTTATAGTTTTCACATTGAGGCAATGACTTTCATTTTATGGTTCAGCTGCTAGGTTTCAATCATCTTTTAATGTTATACCGAATTACGTGGGAGACATAGATGTTACGGTGTCTTTCAGTATTGTTTCATTGATACACGTTAAGGTTATTACAATACGAGAATAAAATGACTATAATATATATATTTGTCAATTCAACTCACGCACTATATAATTGGTTTTCATTCAGTTTTATTATCATATCAGTTTCTTTGTCAAAGTTGTTTCGTCACACATCCTGGGATCTCTTTAACGATTGTCTGTCCTATGTATCTCTTTTTGTTCTGCTTAATTCAGTTTGTCTTTCTGTGGTATGTATCTTTACCTGTATATGCGTTTGTGTCTGTATCTGTGTATACATGCGCGTGTGTCTGAGAGAGAGAGTGTGTGTGTGTGTATGTGTGTGTGTGTGTGCGCGTGTGTGTCTGTGGTTAGTGTGTATTTTGTGTGCGTGTACAGGGGTTTGCTTACTGCATTGTTTATTTATTTATTTTTCTTCTTTCTCGTTCTGTCTTTAGTATATTTATGTGTGCCGTGTGTGTGTATATGTGGGTTTGTGTATTATACTGCCTGTGCCTTTCCCCCCTTCTCATTGTGCTTCTATTTATCAGGCTCCGTAAACGTAATTTATTAATATATTTATCTTCTCTTACTTGTTTCACTCATTAGACTGCGGACATGATGGAGCACCACCTCCTCAGATTTTAATCGAATGAAGTGACCCCAGAACTTATTTTTTAAAAACCTGATACTTATTCTATCGGTCTCTTTTGCTGAACCGCTAGGTTACGGGGACGTAAGCACACCAACACCGGTAGTCAAGCAGTGATGGGGGACAAACAGACACAAACGCACACACGCGCGCACGCACGCACGCACACACACACACACACACACACACACACACATATATATATATATTTATATTCCAGCAAGGCCACAGTCATTGCGTTGAAACGTATAAAAGAATATATATTTATATATACGATGGGCTTCTTTCAGTTAATATCTACCAAATCCACTCACAAGGATTTGATCAATCCGAGGCTATAGAAGAAAACACTTGCCCAAGATGCCACACGGTGTGACTGAACCCTGAACCATATGGCTAGGAAGCGAACTTCTTACCATACAGCCGCGCTTGCGCCTCCATCTGTGTGTGTGTATGTATGTGTATACACATATACATAAATATTGGGCAATAAGAATGAGTGCTCAACAGCACATTGGTGGATAAAGATTCTTTATTTATGTCTTAAGTCTCATGTCAAGAGTTTCATGTCAAGCAATACCTCAAAAATTACTTATCCTATAATCGAGAACATCGGTTCTCGCCTCCATTTTGGATGAAACTAATGGTAGCCTTAGTACACAAATCAATACACACACACACATGCACGCATGCACACACGCATACATAATGTATATATACATGCATGTGCGTATACTTAATAAGATATGTAATAATGTGTGTGTACGTGTGTGTGTGTGATAGGTGTTATAGATTAGAAAAAACAGTAGTACTCGGAGTTTCGAATGCCGGAGCGAAGAGCTACGATGCATTCTCGTCAGCTATTAATGGTTATTAATCGGCATTTGAAACTCCGAGTACTTTTAATGACAACCTTTTACTGTTTGTTCTAATTTATAACATATATAAATAACTCTCTATTTCTATAATATCGCGGTCTCATTCTTTTGTTGTTACATATCATTATTATTATTATTATTATTATTATTATTATTATTATTATTATTATTATTATTATTATTATTATTATTATTATTATTATTATTGTTATTATCATCATCATCATTATGACCGCGCTCAAATGAGTGAAACTAATAAAAGAATAAAAGAATATATATATATA
>NC_068982.1:78031005-78037118 GCF_001194135.2 Octopus bimaculoides | reverse complement strand
TTTTTTTTTTTTTTTTTTTTTTTTGTCAGATACTTTTCAAAGAATGGACAAGATAGTTTGATTTGTCTTCTGAATGGAAGATTATTGCTATTCCTTCGGGTTAAGGGAGTCGATGTTTCTATGGAACTACTCACTTTAAACACTGCTTTTACCAGGCGTTTTGTAGTATCTGAGTTTCATAGGAAAGGAGTTTTTGTAATTGACTCTTGTGTATTTCGATTAATAAATATATGATAAAACCTAGGTTTAGCGGATAACTTTCCTTCCTGTTGTTAATTTTTAGCCCTAAGTCAAGCTTAGATGAGCAAACGTATGCTCAAAGGTATTCCAACCATGACTATCACAACTCCTCTCGGATTTTGCATATCTAGTACTACATTATCCAATGTTTTCCTCCCTATTCTCAACGCTCGCGTGTAAATTGGACGAATCGTAGCTATTTAAAATAGCAGATTAATAATAACAAAGTTATTTAGTACATACTTCATTAATTTCAAAGTTAATTGAAACAAGGGCGCTAAAAACCTTCCGTTAAAATTTCATGTTAATTTCTGTCCCAAACATCAGCTTAATAATAAACAGCTATTTTACTAAATTCTTCGTTATTTTCAAAATTAATTGAAACAAAGACAGTGTATTTTAACGATAACGGAAAGGTTAAGGGTTAATTTTAATCAATTTTTTGAAAACTGATAGGCTGTTTTCTCTCGAATCCCTACGTGCCTATGTGCACAAAATTAAATTTTAATGAAGAAAGTTTTGTCGATAATACTGAATATTTTATTACAGTATATATGAACTTGAAAATATTAAGTTCATTTCGGCATGAATCTCTGAGAGTTTATAAATGTGCATTCTGAGATAAAGCATGGATAACCTAACATTAAAGGTTGCCATTGCACAGATAATTCTCCATGTGACCCTCTTGTATTATTTATGTTTACACACGCACGTTCACTCATCCACCCAACTTCTCCCAATACATACAGACACAAGTACACAGATGAACAACACGTGCACATATATTCGTATGTTTAAAAAAAATGCTTAACCGTCACTCGCAAGCGGGTACGACCTTGTAGCTTGTACCACACTTTCATTAATTGGTTGAAGTGCCTGTGTAGTCGTGAGGAGACATAGACACCAACATGGTCATAGACCCAACGAAAGACAGGGGATGTGACAGCTAGAGGTAGAGAGAACTACACCAGTGGTCAGCTGGTATGCATTTTCAATAAGTCAGGAGCGAATGAAATGATGCACTTTACTCAAAGACACAGAGGTTCCACCTGGCACAGGAATCAAACCCACGTCCGCGTGATCGTGAACCCAACACCATAACCATGAAGGTCACGCAGCTTCACATGAGAACTAGCACCAATCTTATAACGAGAAAAGAGTTGCCTTTGATTTCAGATCAAAAGAATTGTAATGTTGTTCCTTCTTTATACATGACTTTCAAAATTAGTTTAAATCAGACCCATACCAGACACTGTATGCTGTGGGAATTCAAAAAGGGTTCATCAGCAATGGAAGCGCCAAAAAAATTATTCATCCAGTCTATGGAACGATGGCTTGGCCAATTTCACTCGGGACTTGTTTTTCTCTCAGATTCCCCTCGATCTGGACGATTAAGTTCTATCGCTATTGTGCTTCTGAAAACCGTGTTTTAGAAAAATTCAGAGCAAACGGCACGAAAATTAGCAAAATGGTTTAATTCAAGACATACTTCGATCATAAAACACCTTTATGAACTAGGAAAAGTGTTTAAACTTGGTTAGTGAGTCCCTCATCAACTGATTGGTTTTTAATTAAATAGTAGCTCTCTTCTCGTCACTAAAGAGTAGACTTGTCACCTAACCTTTACTGGGCAGAGTCATCACAAGTAATGAAGAGTGGGATGCTTTATAATCATATCCATCGAAAATGACACTTTGTACCTAATGAAGTAAGACTGTCCATCTCCAAAACCAGGACTACACCTGAAAATGTTATGCTCTGTGTTTGATGAGATACGAAGAGTGTTATCTGTCACGAAGCGTTAAACCAAATCGAAAGAGTTAATGTGGAGAAATATTGTCGTCAATTGCACAAAAGAAATTGCGGAAGAGCGCCCATCATTTGCCAGTCGTAAAGGGGAATTGTTCTTACAACATAATGCAATGCCACAGATTGTGCAAGTCAACAATTTGCAAATAGATGGGATTATGTTATCAATAATGAAGGGAAATATTATCTTCATTAAATATATCAGTTAAGATCAAGGATGCATTCGTTTCTTTCCCCTCTTGAAATGTGACAGGACTTTCTCTTCAATCTAATGATTATGTACTTTTTACATGGGTCAATGAGAGAATTACCAGATATATTTATCTTTTACCTGGTGATGGTTTGTTTATGTCCCCATGACTTAGAAGTTCGGTAAAAGGAGACCGAGAGAATCAGTACCAGGGGTCGATTTGTTCGACCAATCCCATCAAGGCAGTGCCTTAGCATGGCCGCAGTCCAACGACTAAATAAGTAAAAGATGAAAGATAGAGGTAGGCAGACAGACAGACAGATAGGTATTCGCCATGTTGGACCACTGAATTCAACACGTTTTTTTTTTTTCATTCTCTCTCCATTTTTTCTCTATTTATCTCTCATTCCTTTCTGTCGAAGAGCGTAGGCTTGAAACGTAAAGGACTTTTCCATTTTGCCCCAGCTTGAAACTAATACACTTGCTTGTTGTTCTTACACCTGTCTTTGTTTTTCTATAAATTTGAACTAGATAGATAGATAGATAGATAGATAGATAGATAGATAGATAGATAGATAAAAATATGTGTATATATGATATACATAACTGAAAAGTATATGTATATATTTGACGCAGCTTCTGTACCCAAGTTGGTTCAAGATTAAACGTATGATAGTGTCCTCTCTACTGGAACACGATAACAAGAAAACAACGTGTGTTCTGACGCCAAAACAGAAAAGTTCTTCATAAAACCTATACTGGCTGACAGAGAAAAAGTATTCTAAAGTCTAGACAGAAGCAGACCTTCCTGTTCTCTCTCACATTTTTCTTTTTTCTTTTCTTTCTCCAATCTTTCTCACCTCTCTCTCACTCTCTCCTTCTCTGTCTCTATCTCTTTCTTTCTTTCATTCACTTTCTCTCTGTAAAACTATCCCACCCTTCTTATTTCTCTGTATTTTTGTTAATGTAGCTTCCACCTATCCGCTTTCTCTCTTCTCTCTCAGTGCAATTTCCATTCGAGTAATTATACATATATATTATATACAATATATTACATAAATAGTCCAAGAGACATTTTTGGAATTAGTAGAAATAGTTAAACGTTATGGCCAGTGCCTGATTTAATCTATAGGTTAGGCAGACTAACGTCTAGAGTTCCAAACGTCAGGAAGCCTCCAACAATTAGAGCATGTGGCATTACATTTATACCATGGTTTACAATTGTTGCAACAACGTGCAGGTGACCAACCAAACATTATGTCAAAAGATATAGATGGTAACGACGATTTAGTCAGGCGTATTATGTAATGCATATCACATACTCCCCCCCCCTACCACCAGTCATTTAATCATAAACGATCGAAGAAATACAATATATAAAACACATTTCTTATTGCGCTTGAATAGGAAAAAATTTTACATTGGATCAGATAGACAGAAGACAGACAGACAGAAGACAGACAGACAGAAGACAGACAGACAGAAGACAGATAGACAGAAGACATACAGACAGAAGACAGACAGACAGAAGACAGACAGACAGAAGACAGACAGACAGAAGACAGACAGAAGACAGACAGAAGACAGACAGACAGAAGACAGACAGACAGAAGACAGACGGACAGATAGATAGATAGATAGATAGATAGATAGATAGATAGATAGATAGACAAGCAGACAGATACATACATACATACATACATACATACATACATACATACATGCATACAAACATACATGCATACACATAAGCACACCGTTACATATAAACATTCACGCACATTTCCTAACAGTTTCTCTTCAAATTCAACACGAAGACTGAGCCGAAGTAAATATATCGATGAATCTGTAATGGTAAATAATCATATGCATGAAAAAGGATGAAAATCAAAACAATGGCAAAATATTCATTCTTAGTATCTTCCGGCAGATTTGAACGTTAATGTGTTAACCGCTGTTGCATTCGTCTACAGTAAACAACTTCTCTTTTTGGAAAATATGTGTTCAAAACACACTCGACCCAAATGAAATAAGGAGATTTCGTAACACCGATGTATTTCGACCTGGTTGTGTCTATTTAGCTAAAGCTACACCCGGATCAATGAATCTAAACAAGAATTGGGGCTCTTGTTTATAGAATTCAGCTCATTCAATGAAGGAATGAACAGAAGAACATCGTAGATGCTGCATCAAGGAGAAAAACATTATCGCTGTTGCATCAAGAACAACGTAGTTGTTACTGCGAAAGCGTCTGTGTAGATGGTTTGGGTTCAAAAGAGATGATGGTGGGGGTCAGTAAAATGTTGCTTGAACACCGGTCAAGGCTTGACAAACCTAGGATGAGTCACCTAGACGAGGGTGTATATTGTATGACCCGAAACTACCAGTGACTCCTGGATACAGTACTGACGATTTATCCAAGTATTGCATCTATAGATTTATGTTGAAGTAAAAGAAATGTATATCGTCGGCGTCATAGATGGTGTGGTACTGGAAGATGTCCAAGACAACTGTTTTACAATAAAAATGTTCTTACATTTCAAATTACATCTCATGTGATTTCTTGCCTTATTTAAAGAGGTAGATTGCTACTTTCAGGGAAATTTGGTTGGTATTTCTATCAAGTCGATCGAAAACGTAGAGGCTACCGATCGTTGGCATATACGAATATGGTTATGTGTACATATGTGCGTATGCATACTAAAGTATGTGTGCATGTTTGTGCGCTTACATATGTGTTTGTTTCTGCTTGCGTAGCTGTTTGTGTACTGGCGTATGTCAGTGTGTCTTTGTGTGTGTCTGGGAGTGTTCGTATGTATCTCATTATACGTATGTGTATGTTTATATAGGTATTTGCAGATGTGTGTGTGTGTGTGTGTGTGTCTGTGTGTGTATGAAAGCCGGATTGCGAGTTTGCCTGATTGTGTTTGCTCGTTTGTGTATGTGTCTTCTAGTTTGTGTTTGATTGCGTATGTCTGCATATCTTTGTGCGCGTGCGCGCATGTCTGTATGTCTGTCTGTCTGTCTGTGTCTCTGTGTGTGCGTGCACGCGCGCATCTAAAATGCCAATTTCGTATGTCTGCCGTCTGACAGAAGATTGTTCGTCTTAAAGCAAGAAGTGACTGAATGTTTTGCTAGATAAAAGTCGACAAATACAGCATGACATAGTGTATGTGTGTGTGTGTGTGTGTGTGTGTGTGTGTGTGTGTGTGTGTGTGTGTGTGTGTGTGTGTTTGTGTATGTGTGTGCGTGAGAGAGAGAGAGAGAGAGAGAGAGAGTGGTGTAGCGTGTGCAGCTAAACGGGTCATTGCGAGACGACCCGGATAACTTACTGCAAGAAAAGCCAGTTCGCAAACACGCACGCGCACGAATGTACATATACGCAAACGCGAAGAAACACACACATACACACAGGCACCATGTAAACAACGTGCATACACAAACATGTGCACATGTGTGTGTGTGTGTGTGTGTGTGTGTGTGTGTGTAAATACATATACAATATACGAAGTACTTCTTTTGTTGATCTTTCTATCATGGAACAGTACATTATATATGTAATGCATTTAGAAAGCATGGCTGCAAGCTGGGTGAAATGCTTAGCGTATTTCGTCTGTCTTTACGTTCTGAGTTCAAATTCTAACAAAGTCGACTTTGCCTTTTTTCCTTTCGGGTCGATAAATTAAGTACCAGTTGAGGTTTGGCGTCGATCTAATCGACTGGCCCCCTCCCAAAAAATTTTGGGCATAGAGTAGAAAATAATATATTTATAATGTACTGTTCCGCGACATGTATTATATATATTTATATATTATATGTATATATATTTATGTACATATATATATATATATATATATATATATATATATATATA
>NC_068982.1:78030079-78030546 GCF_001194135.2 Octopus bimaculoides | reverse complement strand
TGGTGTAGTTCCTGTTTTTAAGGCAGGAACTCCTTGAAATTTTGGGTATTTGAGTATATTTAAAAATTTAAGGAATGGAGAAAACGCATGTTATAATTGCATACTTTATTCCTACATATGTTTCAAAGGATTACAACCTATGTGATCCATAGGGATCTGTGATATTAAAATTGTAACCTTCTCTTCAGGGAATGCATAGGAATCATCTTTAACGTAAGACATTATGACCGAGTATGAAAACAATAGATGGATAAGGTTATGACGTGATTCATATGTGTGTGTGTGGCCTGCTTGTTTGTTGTACCTTGTTTATCATTTTGTCCATGTTCTTTCGCCACGTCATGTACCCAGATATGTATCTATATGTACATGTAGATGAAGGTATGTACATACATGTACATATATATATACATATGTTCATATATTGTTTGTATCACACGACAGAACGCACGCGTTACCTTTACACA
>NC_068982.1:78029667-78030069 GCF_001194135.2 Octopus bimaculoides | reverse complement strand
CCTCTGCTACTCTTTCTCCCTACCCGGTGCTGGTCACGTGTGTCCGGTTGCTATTTCTCTTCATTCTTGGACTCCTCGAGCTTCGCACGTACTTCTTTTAATTTGTGTTCGTGGGAAGAGCCATTTTAACGATGCGTACTGCCCTACCTCTTCGAAACGCCGGTGTTTTAATGGTGGCAGCTGATGAAGGATATGTTCACTATGTGGCCTGCTTGTTTGTTGTACCTTGTTTATCGTTTTGTCCATGTTCTTTCGCTACGTCATGTACCCAGTTATGTATCTATATGTACATGTAGATGAAGGTATGTACGTACATGTACATATATATGCATATACTCATATATTGTTTGTATCACACGACAGAACGCACGCGTTACCTTTACACAGTAAGTTTGAACTATA
>NC_068982.1:78027162-78029078 GCF_001194135.2 Octopus bimaculoides | reverse complement strand
AGATAACCCTCGTCGCTCTACTAACGGCCACCACCACCCTTCCACTGCCATCGCTGTAACTCTTGCTAACACATCACCTCATGTCGTATACACCACCGCCCGCCTATCACAACCCTTATCTCCGCCATTTTTGTGTGAAGAACACTGCTGCTGCTGTTGCTGTTGTTGTTGTTGCTGTTGCTGTTGATGATGATGTTGATGATGACGACGATGACGACGACAACGACGACAACAGCAATGATGATGATGATGATGATGAGGATAATGATGGTGATGATTATGATGCTGTTGCTTTGCTGCTGCTGCTGTCCCGGGTCATCCTTTGATCGAGCAGACCTACGATGAAAAACTGCTATTGGCTGCTATTTCTAACTGACCGAACATACATACATATATACATTCGTTGGTTCGTATGTGTAGTGAAAGCCATGGTGGTTAAGGTGTTTGGCTCTCGGTCATGAGGCAGTTGGTTAGATTCCAGGCGGCGTGATGCGTCCTTCATTGTTCGGTTCTTCTGTTACTCAGCTGTAAATGAGTACCAACCTAATTAGTGATGGTGCAACCCCACTCCTTTTCTCTTTTTCCCTTTCTCCCCCCCCCCTCTCTATCTATCTATCTATCTATCTATCTATCTATCTATCTATCTATCTATCTATCTATCTCTATCTCTCCAGCCGTCACATCTTCGATGTTCTTTTGGCCCAAAAGTGTGAGATCTAAGAAGCTGCCTTTTTCTCTTCGTGATTCCGATCACATCTAACAATTAACGAAAATATCTTACATGATACCAGCACGTATTCGATCGCACGTGATGGCCATAGAGTACAGGTATGAGGCGGTGTCTGTTAGTGATAGTGAAGTCACAATAACAGAGCCAACGAGAGAGCCTCCTTGTGGTTGGCTTACCTGCTAGAAATAGCGGTCAAACTCTTAAAAGAAGGACACTTCTGAATAATATGGTCCTTTGTTCTCTCTCTGCACATAGGAGAAATAAGACATGGTGATTACGACTGGATGTTTCATTTAAAATGTACGTTTAATTGGGACGAAACATCAACATTGCATTCGCTCTTTTCTATCATGATCACCACGACGGCTGCCGCCGCCACTACCACCACTACTACTACCACCACCACTACCACCACTACTACTGTACCCAGATATGAATCTATATGTACATGTAGATGAAGGTATGTACATACATGTACATATATATGCATATATTCATATATTGTTTGTATATATATATATATATATGTGTGTGTGTGTGTGTGTGTGTGTGTATGTATATATACCACTATATTGTATACATATGTTACATATATATGTATACATACGTTATACATCTTATATACAAATATTCATATATATAAATATGTGTCCATGTGTGTGTGTATGTGTGTGTGTGCGTGCGTCTGTGTGTGTGTGTGTGTGTGTGTGTTGAGATTGATTTTTAACGAGTGTGTTTGCGTAAGTGTTAGCGCTAAAGTGAGTGGATGATATTTAGTGATAAATTCTATCATTGTCTGCTAAAGATTAAGACGGTGATTTATTATAATCTGTTTGGGTGACACATTTTACACATAATGCCTGCATGATGAATGGCTGTTGGATCGTAATTGCGGTAACTCTGGACAGAACGTCTCTTCGCTCCAATGTCATGTTACTAAGCGTGCGCGCATATACACACACACGCGCACATACACATGTACACGTATGCATATCAGGGCATGTGATTGCTTTAATATCAAGTTAATATATAAATTAAAGTTAAATTAAAGGATACTTATTAGTTAGAGTGCACATTTATTTAACTTTTATAAGGTAAAGGTTGAAAATGACTGCTTCACCTTCATCAGGTAACCTTTCCCTCGTCAATGTTATATATATATATATATATATATATATATATATAT
>NC_068982.1:78025335-78026232 GCF_001194135.2 Octopus bimaculoides | reverse complement strand
TGTGTGTGTGTGTGTGTGTGTGTGTGTGTGTGTGTGTGTGTGTGTGTGTGTGTGTGTGTGTATTTGTATGTGTGTGTATCTATCTATCTAGCTATGCATGTATGTTATTATGTATGTATATATTCATAGAAGCGTGTAATTGAAGACCACCTATGGTAAATATGTTGATACAATGAGTTACTGTAGTCTCTTTCAGTTTAATAAACCGTATTGCATCCAGGTCAAGGAGATCTTGCACAGACAGCTGATAAATATCTACAAACTTTTGTACCTTTACAACATCGTGATGGGTATAATATCATGAAGGGTGTATTGTGGTGTTTGGCAAGCAAGAGTTTACAGAGACGTACAAAAGTATTACGCCATTAGATCCTCAAGTGAATTTCGCTGTCGCTATAAATGGCGAAAATAAATACTTAAAAAAAAGACAAAGACATTCTGTAGTATTAACTTTGCTTTCACGTGATTATTAAACAACGTACTGACGCTGCTTATATCCACTTATGGAGTAAGAAAGGGGGTAAGTAGAGAGAGAGGGGGTTATTATGAGAGGGTAGAGAGGGTGGATATTCTCCTTAAGGGGAGAGAACAACTTCTAGGTTTGTATTTTATCAAAATATGCTAACGGTTTTAATCGCTTTAGAAAGAGAATTTAGTCGTACGGGAATAAGAAAACAAAAACGTGAACTATATTAAATTAATATGTTGTTGATGCAACGTTTTCTACTAATTGTTGTTAGGTCGTTGTGATATAGGTAGCAGCAGGATTGGCAAGTTTATTGGTATATAGGACCTATCTATCTATCTATCTATCTACCTATATATATGTATGTGTGTGTGTGTGTGTGTGTATGTATGTGTACGTACATACATATATATGTATGTATGTGTATATAT
>NC_068982.1:78023106-78024958 GCF_001194135.2 Octopus bimaculoides | reverse complement strand
CCTAGTACTTATTCTATCGGTCTCTTTTGCCGAACCGCTAAGTTACGGGGACGTAAACACACCAGCATCGGTTGTCAAGCGATGTTGGGGGGACAAACACACACACTCAAACATATACACACACATACATATATATATATATACATATATACGACGGGCTTCTTTCAGTTTCCGTCTACCAAATCCACTCACAAGGCTTTGGTCGGCCCGAGGCTATAGTAGAAGACACTTGCCCAAGGTGCCACGCAGTGGGACTGAACCCGGAACCATGTGGCTGGTAAGCAAGCTTCTTACCACACAGCCACTCCTGCATATATATATATACAGGGGTTGGACAAAATAAAGGAAACACTTAGCATCACGGCATCATAATTTTGAAATATTTATAAAACCGTCAAAAGCTTGTTTATTTTTATGCTTTATTTTTTATTTATTATTAGTGTTACTTAATATGTTTTGCTAAAATTGCTGTTTCTTTTCAGATATCACCAGAAAAAGATAATTAAAATTCATTAAAATGACAGATCTATCGAACTTTCAAAGAGGTCAAATTGTTGATGCTCATATGGCAGGTGCTAGCGTAACGAAAACGGCCGAAATGTTTGGTGTATCAAGAAATGCTGTCTCGAAAGTAATGACAGCCTTTGAGAAAGAGGGAAAAACTCCTCGTCGAAACAAAACTCCGGAAGAAAACCAAAACTTTCACATAGGGACCGTCGGACTCTTATACGAATTGTTAGAAAGGATCATAAAAGTACAGCTCCCAAAATTACTGCAGAGCTTAATGATCACCTCAAGAACCCAGTTTCCAGAAAAAACTGTTCGCCAGGAGCTGCACAAAGTCGGAATTCACGGGAGGGCTGCAATTAGAAAACCACTACTTTCAAAAACAAATCTTGCAAAGCATTTAGAGTGGAGTAAAAACCTACAGAGCAGTGGAAGGATGTTATTTTCTCGAACGAGTCATCCTTTACCTTATATCCGACCACCAGCCGAGTGTACGTGCGAAGACAGCCAAAAGAAACATTTGACCCTTCTTCCAACTGTTAAACATGGAGGGAGATCTGTGATGATTTGGGGAGGGGGAGGGCTATAGCTTGGAAATCTGCTGGCCCAATGGTTTCCCTTCATGGCAAAATTAATAGTGAAGACTATTTAAGCATTTTACCTGATCAAATTCATCCTATGGTTGCAAAACTGTTTCCGGAGGGAAACGCAATCTTTCAGGATGATAATGCACCAATTCACACTGTTACTGAATGGTACGAGGAACATTCAATTGAAGTTGAACAGCTTATCTGGCCACCGCAGTCCACAGATCTCAATATTATTGAACATTTATGGTGCATTAAAAAAAAAAAACAAATAAGGAGTCGATATCCTCCACCATCATCACTACAAGAACTGGAAACTGTTTGAGCTGAAGAATGGATAAAAATTCCTTTGGAAAAAATTCAAATTTTGTACGAGCCCATAGCTCGTAGAATTCAAGCTGTAATTACTGACAAAGGCGGTCCTACCCCATATTAAAATAAATTTGTTTGAAATTTTAAGGTGTTTCCATTATTTTGTCCAACTCCTGTATACATGTGTGTGTGTGTGTGTGTGTGTGTGTGTGTGTGTGTGTGTGTGTGTCTGTGTGTCTGTGTGTGGATCAAAACGGTTTGCTTCAAATTACTTGATGCTTTAAGTTTCAAAGCGTGATGCTAATACTCAGCCATTGGAAATATATATGATAGATAGATAGATAGATAGATAGATAGATAGATAGATAGATAGATAGATAGATAGACAGACAGACAGACAGACAGACAGACAGACAGACAGACAGATAGATAGATAGATAGATAGA
>NC_068982.1:78015732-78023096 GCF_001194135.2 Octopus bimaculoides | reverse complement strand
AGATAGATAGACAGACAGACAGACAGACAGACAGACAGACAGACAGACAGACAGACAGATAGATAGATAGATAGATAGATAGATAGATAGATAGATAGATAGATAGATAGATATGTATATATACTTTAAAAGGAGAAAAAAATAACTTTTCTGATAATTATTTTCTACTTCAATTATTAGATGCTTACAAATCTTTGTCTGTACACTACTGCACCAAGAATTTTATACTTCTATTTCTACAATGTCATAATGTGTGTGTGTGTGTGTGTGTGTGTGTGTGTGTGTGTGTGTGTGTGTGCGTGCGTGTGTGAGTGGGTGGGTGGTGGGTGGGTGGGTGTGGGTGTGTCTGCTTGTGCGCGCGTTTGTGTGTGCGCGCGTGCGTCGAGAGGGTGAGGGTAGTCTATTGTTTCCGGCCATAAGATCAAGATAGAAGACGCGATGAAAGCCTGTAATGTTTCATTACACTTGTTCCAAGTGACTCATACACTTGAGTTGTTATATTAATTTATTACTGTACTGCATTCATTTCTTTCTCTCTCTGTTGCTTCGTTCTGTTTGTTGATTGTGCAACAGTTTTACTAGATATCTCACGACAGACTAGCTATCTTCTGTTGAGCATGAACAAGTGTCTGATGTGTGTGTGTGTGTGTGTGTGTGTGTGTAATTCGGGTTGATTAGAGCTTCGGGTTTCGGTAATAGTTTATTCAGCGACTTATTGACTCATCTATCAATAAACTAGTTTTAATATGATTAACACATTATTTCTGCATACATACATACATACACACACACACACACACACACACACACACACACACACACACACACACACACACACACACACACACACATATCTATATAATATATATGTGTGTGTGACCATCTGCCATCTTTTTCTTCCTAACTCGTGTTTCTTTCTTACTTTTTCTCCGTTGTAGCTGGAACCTGTTTTCGTCTAATATTACTGCCCTCTGTGGTCTCCCCACACCATACAAAATATTATGGGAACTGAGTCACCCAGAGAGCAATCACTAAAATATCAAAGGCATGACTGAAACTCTCTTCTCTCCAACTCCCAAATGAGCGTTACATCATTTGTACAATGTGGAGCATGTACACTAGCATTGTCCAAACGCCCATAACAGCAAATTTAGAATTCATCCAGGGCTAGGTCTACGTGCCATACGCTCCCTCCATAATTCTGGCTCACAAAACATAAATTCACTGCACCACAATTCCTTTTCCTCCGCAGATCATACTCTATTTAATATTTTCCCAAAAGAAATCAAGGAAGAAAAAGATACCATCTTCAATCTATACCTGGGGAAATTTCTACAAGGAATACCGGATACGCCACCTGCACCTGGATGCAACTCAGTCAACAACAACTCCTTATTTGAATGGGTCAAGATACCACAAAACCCGACTTAAAAATTATTTAACAGATCCTATTAGGTGGTGCTATTAATTTAGATATGGCCTGAGCCCATCTTTGGCCGAAACATATCTAAGTTTAATACACAACGGGCTTCCGTCAACCAAATTTCCTCACAAGGCATTGAATGGCCCGAAAAATGGCTGCTTTTCCTCACAGTTAAAAACTGTTCCAAAAATTTGAAGGATAATATTTGAAAAGATATGTTTTGCTTGAATTACAACAAGGCAACTGCAAATTACTGAATAGATGTACGTATGTATGTATGTACGTATGTATGTATGTAATATATATGTATGTAGATATATGTATATGAATATGTGTATGCATATTTGCACCTAACGATCAGATCCATCTGGTTTCGTTGAAAGTTTCCTAACCCAGGATATGTTGTATCCAGAGACAATCCATGCAGTGGAAACACTCCTCCTTACACTTACCCAAGATGCGGAGCTGTGGGACTGAACCCGAAATCCACGTGATTACAAAGCGAACTTCTTAACCATGCAGCCATGTCTGTGCCTGTATAAAATGATTGTGGTGTGTGTGTGCATGTGTGTGTGTGTGCGTGTGTGTGTGTGTTTGTGTGTATGTGTGTGTGTGTGTGTGTGTGTGTGTGCGCGTGTGTGTGTGTGACTGAATGTGTGTGTGTGTGTTCTTCGTTTTATCTGTGTATATGCTTACACTCCTATGTGTCCGATATATTATTGTTTTCAATATGAACAACTTGCTTATGTCAACATATTTTACCAAAAACTTATTTGTATAAATTAAAATATACGTTTATTTTTTTTATTCAATTTAATTTTATTTTTCAGTTTGACTTTTATTCGTTACCGAGTATATTTTCAGTTTTAGTTCCGCTGATTACGTCATCGTCATCATTATTGTTGCTGATATTTTTTAATCTGTTTTTATTAGTTGTTTCTGCTGCTGTTGGCCTCATTAATATTTTTATTTTCGTTTATGCACTCAGATTTTGCTGGAAGCCTTACTTTTTTTACTTTGTAGTTCATTTTATTTGTGTTATATTTAATGTTTCATTTCCTAACGAAGTCAGCTAAAACAAAATGGCAGCTTTTATTCACAGCTGAAAACTGCACCCAAAATTTGAATGATAATTTTTTGAAAAGAAACATTTTGCTTGAATTACAACAGTGCAGCTGCAAATTACTATATGTTTGAATATATGCATACATGTATGCATATATGTATGTATGTGTGTTTATGAGCACGTACAAGTCCATCTGGTTTCCTTGAAAGTTTCCTAACCCAGGATGTTGTTGTATCCAGAGACAGTCCATGCAGTGGAAACGCCCCTCTTCACCTGCTCCAAAGAAAGCCAATTTTGTTTCATCTGCAGGAAAAGCGATGGCCTTAGTATTTTTGGGGATGCAAAATGTATTGCGTTTATTGGCTATTTTCAAAAGGGCTATACCATCAATGGAGGGTACTATACCAACTTGCTGAGGTTATTACGAAAGGCTATCAAGACCAAACGACCACGAAAATTGACAAAAGAGGACTTGATTCATCATGGCAATTCTCCAGCATACAAGTCCTTACTTTCAATGGCTGCTGTATGTGACTGTGGTTTTGTACTGGTTGATCCTCCTCACTACTCTCCTAATTTGGCCTCATCTATCTATGTTCTGTTCCCCAACGTGGAAAAGACACTTGACTAGGAGCCAGTATCGCAATGATGATGACGTCATATCTGTTGTTGATTACTTTTTTGATCAATTGGATGAAAGCTTCTTCACCAATGGGATCCAAGCACTTCAGCACCAATGAAAAAAATGTATGGAATGCAAGGGGGACTATATTGAAAAGTAAACCTCATTTGGTCACAAGCTATGAGAGTATCTTACTGGGACTTTACAGCCGATCCTCGTAAAGAGTTTTATAAGAATTTTGTACGTTCATTTCATACTTTAGTTCACGCCTTTTAAAAACCTCTTGCACGCCAGAAGTTTCAATAATTTTTGTAAACAACTTCAGCAATAATCTAACGCAAGTTTAAATGTAGAGTAAGCTGTGTAACATCTTGGTAGTTGTACAATAATTATAACAAGAAATTATTGCTATAGTTATATTTTGATTGTAAAACTCGGCTAGTAATAGATTTGTATCTTTTTTTCTTCGGGCCGTTCTAGTATGCTGTGTTATATGAGACACTGGTAATGTCTGTCGGTAAGTACATATTTCTCCTAAATTCTTGACTATTTTTCTTTCTTCTATTTGAAAGAGGGAATCTTTCCCGAAATATTATAGGATCATTAAACAACTTCTGTTAAGTGATACAATATCTTTTTTTTTTTGTTTTCATTTATTGATATCACCTTACACATTTTCGTCTGACTTCTCATCTACATTGCACAAATGTTTTTCAAACATTTTGATCTCTAGGGTTCTTCAATTTTTATATTTCGTTCGTGTAGGAAGACCACACAGGACAACGGTATTCAAGGGAAGGGCAGATGAAGGTGGAGAAGAGAAGGATAATTGTGGAAGCATCTCTAAACCGGAGAGTCATAAGGGTCCAGGAACACACCCTGTGTACCATGTCGACCGTGCTATTTATGTGGGCACTCTAGCTTAAGTTCCCGACAGTTACTCTGAGGTCTCTAGCGGTGTTTTGATGCCAGAAGTTTTCGCCCGAGGAAAGTGTGTCTGGTGGCTTAAGTGCAGCGTCTTTACCGAAGTGGATCAATTTAGATTCATTCTCGTTTAGTTACATTTTGTGTTTTTCCACTCCTCGGATAACAGAAAGTAAATCCGATTGAAGATTAGTCCGGTCTGCTCCCCTGTCGACGGCCTTCAGAAGCTTTGTGTCATCTACAGAAATTCTAATGCTGTTGTGTTTGATGATGTCAATGATGACATTGATGTAAATAATGAAAAGGAGTGGGCCCGTACAATGCATTGTGGGACTCCACCGAAGTCTCTTGTTGAGCTTGATCGAAAATCATCGATCACCATATGCTGGGTTCTGTTCACTAGAAAACATTCAACCTACTTTAATAGTTCCCCTCGGACTCCAGTGTTGGATAATTTCTTTAATAAGATACTGTGGTCAACCTCGTTGAAGGCTTTGTTGAAGTCAGGATAGATGACATCTGCATTGGAGCCCTCTCCCAGAGCTTTTAGGATGTCATCAAAGTGATGCAGGATCTGTGTTAGGCAGTGCATGTCATTGCGGAAAACACGCCGGTTGGAAATAAGTAGGCTGTTACTTTCCAGGAAATGAGTTACACGAAATCTGACCACTCTCTCAATAATTTGATGATATGAGAGGTAAGTGAGATCGGTCAGTAATTCACTTTCAGCGATTTGTTGCCCTTTTTGAAAATTGGAACAATCGGCTGAGACAGGGAATTATCGGGAAAATAGCCAGCGTCCAGTGATTTCATCCAGAGAATAGCTAAAGGATATGCCATTTGATGTCGGCAATCCTTCAGGATTCAAGCGGGGAACCTGTCGGGACCTGCAGCTCAGTTGGTTGTAATTTTGTTTTTAACTGATGTGATATTCTGAGCACCAAATTATATATCGGATAGGAATGGAGGTTTGTTTCACCAATACTGTGAGGATTACTCATATTGGAAGTGCTGAGAGTGCAGCAGTATTGCTTCTGCAGAATCTCGACCATATCTTCAGTACCGCTATGCAACGTGCCATCGTTATCAATCAGATGTCCAACAAATGAGACAGCGACCTTATGCTTTTCGGCAAATGAGAAGACTTTGGGAGTGACATTTATTTTGCCAATGGACCACTTCTCTTCTGCTGTTCTTTCACTATTGATGATAGTCTTCATGCAGATTTGAAAATAACGTTTCTTTGATTCCAATAAAATTATATCTGTCGGGTGCGAGTGTTTCAGCTGGCAATATTTTAGTCGGTTACGTTCTGAGTTCAAATTCTGCTGAGATCGACTTTGCCTTCCACCCTTTCAGTGTAGATAAAATAATTCCAGTTGAGCACTGAGGTCAATGTAATCGACTAGTCCTCTCCCCAGAAATTCCTGAAATCAATATTTTAACCGGTTGACTTTTCGATTAATCGTTTATATTTTTCTTATAAGTGCTCTTCTGGTTTTATATATATATATATATATATATATATATATATATATATATATATATATATATATATATATATATATATATATATCGATAGATAAATAGATAGGTACATACATACATGCACACACACACACACATATCTGTATGTTTTGGCAATGAACAATGTATATTTCTTACCCAAACAGGAAGAAAAGGATTGTATAACAGGTATCCATTTTCCAAAATCATAGAAACATCAGAAAATGGTTATAATCACGAACTGCAATGGACAATTGACACATAACTTTCCCCTGGAGTATTAAGGGTTGTAAACACATAAGTCAGCGTAATCACTCTTGAAGAGTCACAGGCCATGAATTTTTATGAGGGGAAGAGGTAAACTTTTTCCCATTCTCATTATGTTTCTGCCGCTTAAGTTCTTTATTGATCCTCGGGGGAATAAAACGAAGGACGAGCTCGGTGTGATTTTAAAGTCAAAACACAGAAGACCGAAACTAAATATTACTTTCTAAATATTATTTTCTGTCTCTACCACTCCACTACGCTGGCTATTCCACTACTAGCCCTTGTCATTCCAATTGCCTTCGTTACCTCACCGCCGTTGGCATTCTGATATTCTATCTGCATGAAATATTGGTTTTGCAAAATCACATCCAATTTTAAGAACGAGAAATGTGATGGCTATAAACAAGGAACTGAAAAACAGTTTGAAGATTTAGCTTTCTCAAAATAAAACACACACGCACACAAACTTTATTATAAACACACACAAACTCTCATACACACACGCGCACACACACACACACGCTCTCTATCTCTCTCTCTCACACACACACACACACACACACACACACACACACACACACACACACATGCACGCACGCACACACACACACTTATTTGTGTATTCACTGCACAGCAATTCAGTGTTTCACTCGAGGCTATCAGGAAATGAGGTGATTAGTTACTTTATATCAATAACATGGCTGATCATCTCACATCTGGAGTAACTTCTCACAGAAACCAACTTTTGTGTGTGTGTGTGTCTATATTTAACTGAAAAAATGCATTGTAAATAAACAACGACAGAAAAAAAAACGTATACGTATATTGAGGGTACAACCGGACAGGTGACAGACACAGAGGGTCCTTAACTTTTCATCAGTTACCACCCAAAATGGTAATACTCAATTTCGCACCATTAATAAGACTGATGACTTCCCACATTGGTGGTGCCTGTGAAAGTCGCAGAAAATGTCAGGTATCAAGTAAACAAAACAACACAGAGTGGACACACGAAAGTAAAAGAAATGTGATTTAAGACGATGAACAAAGACGAAATAAATAGGAGACAAGCAAAATACAGCCTTAAAGACAAAAAGACAAAAATGGTAAGTAACGCTTAGAAGAAATCCTAAAGGATACGGAAATAGGAAGACAAGGCCGTAGTTTGCTTGTCTCCTATTTATTTCGTCTTCGTCCATCGTCTTAAATTACATTTTGTTCTTTTTCTTTCGTATGTCCACCCTGTATTGTTTTGTTTGCTTGAGGCCCGACATTCTCTGCGACTTTCGCAAGCACCATCAATGTGTGAAGTCCTCGGTTTTATCATTAATGGTGTGAAACTGAGTATTACCATTTTGGTTGATAACTGATGAAGAATTAGGGACCCTCTGTGTCTGTCTCTTGTCCGGTTGTACCCTCAATATTCGTCTACGTTTTTATCTGTCGTTGTTTATCTACAATGCATTCTTTCATTTATTAAGTAATGGAACGCACACACCCCGACCTTTTTAATAGTAAATTTATATATATATATATATATATATATATATATATAT
>NC_068982.1:78010198-78015631 GCF_001194135.2 Octopus bimaculoides | reverse complement strand
TGTGTGTGTGTGTGTGTGTGTGTGTGTGTGTGTGTGTGTGTGTGTGTGTGTGTGTGTTTGTATGTATGTATGTATGTATGTATGTATGTATACACGTAAGAATATGTATATACGGTTATTTTGTTTTGTTTTGTATTTGCTTGGCAATGGGAAATCGTGTGTTGAAAAAGATGTTAGGACACGTACTATTTTATTTTAATTATTAGTGCTATTTTTAAAGCTGGGAGTATCGTTAGCGCGTCGGACGAAATAATTTTGCGGTATTTGTTCCGACACTTTACATTCTAAGTTCGAATACTGCTGAAGTCACCCTTGCCTTTTGCTCTCTCAGAATAGATAAAAATAAAGTACCAGTCGACTGGGGGCGATGTAATTCTCACCACGTGTCAAAATTTTTGGCCTTAAGCTAAAATTAGATAGAATTATAAAGGAAGGGAATGGATTGGCGAATTAATGTGAGAAGTGGTTCCAACAGAAAATCGAAGTTGACTCATGTATTCATATAAATCAGTTGTTCTCAACATGTTCTAGCTCAGTACAACCTATACTGAATGACATTTTACAAACGCTCCTCTTCTTACTTTTTGCAATTTCCACCACCACCGCCAAAAATAGTACCTCCATATTAACAGATCATTTTCACCCAATAGAAGTTAATTTTGCGCTATAGTTTATTACCAATAACATATATCATCACATGCAGTATGTTTCGCTTCTTGAATATCTGCATCTTAGTGCCTGCCCCTTACGTTAAATTTTTCTGGAAATTACAAAATAATGTGATGGAAGATGCATAAAAATGTTGCCAGAAAACCAACAGATCTGCGTTTAGTAAAACAGACCTTGGGCCAATTTCGACTGTCTCATACGTTTGCACAAGGATGGCGTTTGGAAGTTTAAGTCTAAGAATTGATAAAAGCTATAACCGACCAAGCCTACAGAGTGTGGGGTTTTCCAAAGAAGTGACAATAATCCATTTCCTGATATCGCTCCTGCAGTAATTAAAACTATAATGATTCAGTAGATGTACATTTGAAATGGCGTCCATTAGGTTAGTTTCAATTAGTTCAGTGTTGTAAGTATACCACAACACGATGAGTGTTTCGATAGCCTACAGAGCGTGGAGAGTGAGAGAGCGAGGAGAGGAGAGAGGGAGAGAAAGAAAGAGAGAGACGGAGACAGACAGAGACAGACAGACAGAGACAGACAGATAGACAGAGACAGACAGACAGAGACAGACAGACAGAGACAGACAGACAGAAATACAGGAAGGAGAGAGAAAGAGAGTGCGAAGAGAAAGGGGCATAGCCAAACTGACTTACCTTCCTTTAGATATTCTTTCTGAAGAAGAGTTTATTGAGAGCCCAATGAGTTATAAGAAACCTTTTGTTAACAGATATAGCTATCCACCGAGATATAACTTTAATTAGTCAGTGTTATCCAACATCTGGCAGCCGCTGCTTAATAATTATGTTAGTCAGTATAATTAACAGTTACGTAGTCAGCATAATTAATAATTTTGTAATCAATATACTTAACATTATTATAATCGATGTAATTAATTCTGTAGTTGATTAATTAATAATTGTATAGTTGATGTAATTAATAACTATGTAGTTGATATAATGAAAAGTTAGTATATTTCACCTTTTGCAGATGAGATGGTTAAAAGCAATGGCACATTTGGCAGTTGCCCGGGAGCCTCACGGATCTAGGAACCCAATTCTGATCAATAAATTCAATAGCTTGTTGTCAATAAATACATATTATAAGGCCCAGTGCATTGATTAGTTCGGGAACCAATAATACTACTAAGACGGCCCTGAATAACGACTTCCTTCGTTGACTAAGAAAAAACAAATGTAAACGGCAATGTTTCTGAAGGGGTTGTGAGGATTGTCATGTTTAATAAAATTTGGATAATTTAGATATTTTAAAATTTGTCCAACACCAACGCGGAGAAAGAAGATAATAGAGGCAAACTCGATTTTGTTTTATAAATTGTCCAATATTTAGGCGGGGTAGGGTTGGTATTTATAAGGTTAAAAGCAGGTGGTCTAAGAATATATTCCAGCACACAAAGTTTCTCACAACGCTTCGAAAATAAAGATGCAAACTGGAAATTGGAATTTGGGGCCGAATTGTGAGTTCGTCCCATTTGGGCGATTTCCCTTCTATTTGTGACCATCCGGGGTCGGGAGTCAGAAAAATATTTTTCGTTGTTAGTATCTAGCTGCAAAGTTGTAGAATGAAGTGTGACTGACTGAATGTCTTTTTTTTGTCTTTTTTTTTAAGACTAAATGGTTTCAAGGTTGAGCCATTTCTCTTCAGCATTGTGTCTCCGGTAATTGAATCAAAGTCCATATCCTTGTTCAGGACACGACTCAAAATTCAGTCAATCTCATATCGAGAATGACCTCAGAACTATCGGAAAAAGAAAAACAGAATGAAGACGCTACTACGTGGTCGATTGTATTGCGGGAAATAACAGCCAAATCTTTTTCAAATCACACCCTACTTTCTTCAAAAAGAACACTTAGGAAAATGTAGATAATCTGACACATACAAAAAAGACGGAATGGTTGTGTACAGAATGTTTTTGGTATCAACTCGCTTGAAACCGCCTTTGGTTTTATGAAACAAACTTCCTGTTTTAAAGTAATCTAGGTTAAAAACTTGCATTAAAATTCCATGCTAATTTATTTCCAAATACCAGTTCAATAATGACTTAATTACTTTACTAAATTCTTCATTATTCTCAGAAATAACTTAAACAAAAGTCGTAAATTTTAATGGAAATATAGTAACAAACGGATTAAAGTGATCTAAATTAAAACCTATTAAAATTTCATTTAATTTACATACCTAACACCAACTTAATGATAACAAAGTTGCTTTACTAAATTCTTCATTATTTTCAAAATCAATTGAAGCAAACAGAGTATTTCTACAGAAGCATGATGACAGAGGTTAAGCGTCGGAACAAATACCGCAAAACATTTTGTCCGACGCGCTAATGATTCTGCCAGTTCTCAGCCTTAACAATAACAATAATAATTAAAGTAAATAGAAGACTATACGCTAAATAATAACAATACGAACGTCACGTGTTGATGTTTTTCTAATTTTACAGCCAAGGCAGATCATCGTCGTCGTCGTCGTCATCACCATCACCATCGCAATAACAACAAGAACACCGACAAAAATAAAAATATATAACAAGACAAGAGTAATCTCTTTCGTTGTTGATACACGTCTACAGAGGTGTGGTGGATTGAAGCATGTTCATCCGAACTCTGCCCTTAACTCATATCACAGGATATGACTGGTATCTATCTTATAGATTCCAGAAGGACGTTAGACAAAGTCAAAAAGTAGTAGGACTAAACTAGACATTGTCTGATATTTCATTCTCACACTCTACTGCTGCTGTTGTTGTTGCTGCTGCAGCTACTGCAGATGCTGATAATGATAGTCCAAGAAGTAAGTGATGACTATGAGAACAAGAACAAACAACCCCCATGAAACATAAGAATTATAAAATTTGGATCAGTTATGTCAACACTTTTTTCACCAGCAATCAAATCATAGTTCGTTGTTATCAAAGATGTTATTTGATAGTAAAACTATTTTACCCCCAACTACTACTACTACTACTACTACTACTACTACTACTACTACTACTACTACTACTACTACTACTACTACTACACTGTTAACACCAGTATCATCATCATCATCATCATCACCGCAAGTATAGCTGACATGTGTAAACAATTACGCAGACATGGCGGCCATAGTCACAACCCTGTTTACTACGAAGCCCAGTATGAAAACCCTATCGCGACTATTATGCAGATACTACTACTACTACTACTACTACTACTACTACTACTACTACTATCACCACGGTTGGTATCACGAACATCAAATTGTGAGCTAGCTTCTCTCAAGGCGCTAGGTATAGCAACTAAATAACTCTCAAATAATGATTTACCGTCTAGAAAAGTGAGACAATATATTGAATAATGCAGTCTTAGATATACAATGCCAGAGATGAGGACAGGATTTTCAAGGCTGGAAATCCTCTCGCTGGTTTGGTCTGTTATATAATGATCGCCGGTTTTATCACCACCAAAGCCGACGCCGCCGCCACCACTAGTAACATTCCGGGGACTCTCCGTCGACACCATCAGCTTTTTACTACCACCAACTACCAGCTGTTGTTTGCGAAACTCTAAGCCGGGTCCTCTCTCTCTCTCTCTCTCTCTCTCTCTCTCTCTCTCTCTCTCTCTCTCTCTCTCTCTTTCTCTCTCTCTCCCTCTCTCTCTCTATCCCTGCCTCAGCTCTCGGCAGCCAACTGGAGAAATAAAGTACAAATTATGGTTCAAGGACGGCTTCTTTTTCTTCCTCACCCTCCACCCTGTGACCTCATTATTCCCACCATCACCACCAACACTACCACAAGAGGCCTCCTCTCCTTCGTTCTACTTCCTCTCTTTCTATACTTACGACTCTGTTCTTCTAAGTGTTTACTGTTTCCCCTTTCCTTCTAACTACAATCACATCCGCCTGCTCCCTTTGTCACTTCCTCTCTCTCTCACTCTCACTCTTTCTGTTTCTCTCCATCTCTCACATACAGTTTATTCTCTCTTTCTTTTTGCTTGTTGGCGGTTCTGTTGTCAACATTTCTATACATAGCTGGGATTGGCTCACGAGAGTATGCACGTGTGGGCATATCACATATGAGTGAGTGTATATATATATATATATGTGTGTGTGTGTGTGTGTGTGTGTGTGTGTGTATATGTGTATACTCTTTTACTTGTTTCAGTTATTTGACTATGGCCATGCTGGAGCACCGCCTTTAGTCGAGCAAATCGACCCCAGGACTTATTCTTTGGAAGCCTAGTACTTATTCTATCGGTCTCTTTTGCCGAACCGCTAAGTTACGGGGACGTAAACACACCAGCATCGTTTGTCAAGCGATGTTGGGGGTAAAAACACAGACACACAAACATATACACACACATACATATATACATATATATATACATATAAACGACGGGCTTCGTTCAGTTTCCGTCTCTTTGGTCGGCCCGATGCTATAGTAGAAGACACTTGCCCAAGGTGCCACGCAGTGGGACTGAACCCGGAACCATGTGGTACCACACAGCCACTCCTACGCCTATATTGTTTTTCTCCTTGTCTCCGTATTCTTTCTGTTGAAGAGCGTAGCTCGAAACGTCAAAGACTTTCCGTATTCCCGAGCGTCATACTAATACATCCTTTTGTTATTTACACCACCTGTCCTCGCCTGTTGTTGTTTTTTCGTATATTCTCCCATATATATATAATATATGCATATGATAGTATGCGTGTATGTATGTGTATGTGTGTATTACGTATGTATATGTATATATATATTTATAT
>NC_068982.1:78006711-78010026 GCF_001194135.2 Octopus bimaculoides | reverse complement strand
AGAGAGAGAGAGAGAGAGAGAGAGAGAGAGAGAGAGAGAGAGAGAGAGACATACATTTTATGCGTTTGTACATCTGTGTGGGGGGGGAGTGTGTGCTCGCGCATTTAAAAGATGCGCTTGCTTTCTTGTTCTTGCACGTGCTCCAAACCAGACGACGTATCGTCGCCTGGTTAGCAAGTTAAATACTGTTTTTTTCTTTGGTTTTGCTTTTTTTTCTTCTGGAACTCACATTATTATCCTTCTCTCTGTTTTGGGTAGTTGATATGAAACAAAGCTTTAAAGGTCATCTTACCTCTGACGTTTAGACTTACACTAATTACAATGATTTATTCAAAAATTATACGTAAGAAAAATAATTAGAAGACGCTAATTGAAAAATAGGCTCTAACCAATTCGTAAGCATCATTTTAATACGAACCACATAGTGATACGTACGGTATATATAAGGCGACGCCCAGAAATTCAGTTTAAAATGTATATCTTGGTCTAGATTTGTTGTACTTACTCAACAGTAATTTACGCTAGACTGTTTTGAGGATTCTTTTTGTTCCGAGCACGGTTGTGTGGTTAAGAAGCTCCCTTAGCAACCACATGGCCTGGGGATCAGTTCCACTGCGTGGCATATTGAACAAATGACTGTTACTATAGCATCGGTTCGACCAATGCCTAGGGAATAAATTTATTAGGCGGAAACTGTGGATGCCAGTCGTGTGTGTATGAGTGAGTGTGCACGCACACGTGAGAGAGAGAGGGTGAGTGGGTGTTTGCGATTGTGCTTACCTCCTATCGCTTGATAACTTGCGTTTGTTTGTTTATATCCCTGTAATGTAGTGGTTCGGCAAAGAAAGAATATTGCGTCGAGTCGAAAGTTTTGAAATATTTTCGTAATTGTTTTACTTTATTCGTCAAGTTACAACAAAAGTAGCCATCCATGGTCCACTTCTTGCGCTCGTGACGCTTCACCAACGAAGACAAGGTAGAAGCTTCTGTGGAGTTCTTCACATTGAAGGGTAAGAACTGGTATCAGCGTGGGATCAAAGAACTGTCTGAAAGGTGGCTTCAGACGGTGCCACACGATGGCCTTCGCTTTGAATGGTAGGCTGCTTTAATTGTAACTTGACGAATAAAGTAAAACACTTACCAAAATATTGCAAAACTTTTAACTCAACAAAATAACTAATAGACTTAAAATTAAACCTGGTAGTCATTCTAGGCTTAAAATGGAAGATTGTAAGTCTTAGAATCTGCAGGAATTTTTATGTGTTTATTTCTGTATTGTTCATGGCTAGACTGAGATTTAGTGGTAAGGCTTTATTTTCTTGAGATTTGCAGTGTCCGCATTTCGGGAGTAGACTGCCATATTCACATTAGTGGCCGTGTTTGAGGTCTGATTCTTATGCGTACATGAGGTCTTTATGGAGAAAGTAGGGAGAAAATGTTAAACTGATGTTGTTTGCATCAGAACATATCATGTTAAGAGTCGCAGAAATTGGGGTTTTTTTTTTAATGCTGAGAAGGAAATGTTGATTTCTGTATTCCAGAAAAACTAAAGTCAGGGCATATAGGAAGTTTGTCTAACCAGCACACCGGCCCGGGGCCCGGACAGCTAATGGAGGGGGGCCTTAAATAAATCAGAGACCTTCCTTGTATCCTCAGAGACCTGAATGCAGTTCCTGCTTTGCTGAGGCTCTACTTAAAGAACACCTTAAAACTGATGAATATGCCGAGAACGTGGTACATTGGTCAGTTTATCGCATTTCCCAACCCAAAATACATTGGGCGGTCTGAGTCCAAGAAATTGGCTGATATAACCTTAAAATATGCATCAATCTATCCTCAAATGTTATGCTCTTTAGAGGGAAGAGGCTGGCGCAAATGTAGCATTGACTCTTCCTGCAAGAATCTTAAAGTGCTGTCGAGATTCCGAAGTCCTGAATAGAAAAATAACAAAATCTGGTTAGTGTCCTCTTAAACAACAAATACAGTTGAAACTTCGCAGGCTTTTTGGGTGCACGAAAACATCTACTTCTTGGATATTGGCTGCTTGTTTTGCTTACGTTGCTTTTGAAAACCAATCCTTTCCAGTTTGTGAGTTTTGATGATTGACTACAGATGTTGTAAACTGTGTCCTTGGCAGCAGTATGACTTCTTGTAATCTGTTAAACCATCTAGGTTCGCTTAATGTGGTATATATATTTAGATCGCTTACATGCATACATACATACATACATACATACATACACACATACATACATACATACATACACACATAATACATGCATGCATAGATACATACATAAATGCGTGTATACATACATAAATTCATTAATAAATGAATATATGCATGAACACTCCTACATATACATACCTGCACACATACGTACATATATATATATATGTGTATGAATATGTGTGTGTGTGTATATATATATACATTTTTTCCACCCTTTTCGAGCCTAGCCAGGCTCATGGGCCTGGTTACCCGGTTTCTATGGCGTATGTGTTCCCCCAGCTGGACGGGACGCCAGTCCATCGCAACGTTACTCAAGAAACAGGAAGAAAGAGAGAAAGTTGGGCTTCAATAATACAGTTTCCGTCTACCAAATTCACTCACAGAACATTGATCTGTTCGCAGCTATCGTAGACGGCACTTGATCAAGATGCCACCGAACCCGTAAGCAAGTGATTGGAGAGTGAGCTTCTTAACTACAAAGCCATGCCTTGGTCCTGTTTCGACATAACACTAAAAACCTGGCATCAGGGAAAGAAGTTTAATCAGGATGCAGTGTGCTGAAAAGAAACCATATAAGTTTATAGCATTGTAAAAAAAAAATGGGGTAGTCTATTTATGGCGATAATTCTTTCCAACTAAATTACATTGTATGAGAGTAATTAGTATAATTCACCAAATAAATCTAAATGAAATATCGTAGTCCTAATATTGATTTCAAATTTTGCCACAAGGCCAGTAATTTCGGGTGAGGGGGTTAAGTTGATTACATCGACCCCAAGACTCAACTGGTACTTATTTTTCGACCTCGAAAGACGAAAACAATGAAGAGTGGTCAAAGGGCGAAACTTAATTCAGCAGATTATCTCGTAGTTGGTGGGAGAGAAGATAAAAATAAGACGAGATATGTTGGAATTAGACCTTTGAGTGCAGTTGTTTGGACGCTGACGATTTGGCACAGCTAACTGGATAGTCAGCTTGTTTTGGCGACAGAACTTATTGTCACTGGAGTCAAAACGCACGCACGCACGCACGCACGCACACGCACACACGCACACACACACACACACACACACACTCACACA
>NC_068982.1:78000907-78005765 GCF_001194135.2 Octopus bimaculoides | reverse complement strand
ATATATATATATATATATATAGTGAGAATTTACAAAAAAAAAACACAAAAGACGAAGACAGGTGTGTAAACAACAAACAGATATATTAGTTTAACGCTCGGGAAGTGAGAAAGTCTCTTACGTTTCGAGCCTACGCTCTTCGACAGAAAGGAACACACAAATAAACAATGAGAGAAAATAGAAAAAGGTATAGTGGCTAGCGATCTATCATGGCGAATGCCGGACAGAGGGGTCACACAGGTGAGCTAGGATGAAAAGGAGATAATAAAGTAGTGGTGATCTCACGTATCAGGGGAAGAGGTTAGGAGAGGAGCTTGGTTGTGGCATCGGGTGTGATGGAATGGAGGAGTAAGTAGAGTTTACGTTGTTTGGAGTGAGCGAGAAATTGATGAAAGAAATGATTTAAATGAATTATGTAACGTAAAGTAGTGTTAGCTTGGGAGGGCGACTGAGAGGAGTAGATGGAAAAAGCTAGATGGAGAAGGCGGTCGATGGTGTATGTATATATGTATGTATATTATTTACATTTGACAGATATTTGTCCTCATCTTGCTTGTTGTTAACACAATGTCTCGGCTGATATACCCTCCAGCCTTCATCAGGTGTCTAGGGGAAATTTCGAACCTGGGTTCTCATTCCTAAGGTATTTTTCGATGTTGTTATTATTATTATTATTATTATCATTATTATTATTATTATTATCATTATTATTCAGGTCACTGCCTGGAATCGAACTCGGAATCCTGGTGTTAGTAGCCCGCGCTCTTAACCAATACGCCATATGCCCGTGGGCTAATATAGAACTGTATGTATGTATGTATGTATGTATGTATGTGCGTGTGTGTGTGTGTTTGTGTGTATCTGTGTGTGTGTGCGCGCGCGTGTGTGTTAAGATATTCGTGTATGATTTGCGGAAAATTTGGCTGTTATTTCTAACTAATTAAACGGTCATATAGAGGCTACATCACTGACAAGGTAACTTGCCGGTAATTTAGTTAAAGTATATATATATCACCAACAATGAATCAAAGCTAGATTATAAACATGTCCAGACTGATGACAAAACTAACAATGTAATGAAGGGCCTCTGTCGCTCATCAGTGACCTACCAGCTGTATATGTACTGCAAGACTAAATAAGGTCTTTTTGAAAGACAGATTGTCTCCCCTTTCCGCGTCTGTCATATTTATTGAAGAGAAAACTGCCAACTTTAGCCAATACAGCTTGGCACTAGTGATCTCACAGGAATCGCTGCCAGAATACGAAGAGCCAGAAAGGATATTGTAAGGAATTTCAACCAAAACTCTGACAGCTCCGCCACCAATTCATCATTCAGAATAGGTCCTTTTTTTTCTTATCGACCCCGAAAACATAGAAGGCAAAGTTGGCCTCATGGGATTTGAACTATGAGCTCATAGAATTTAACCAAACAACGCGATGGCTTCTATCCAACCACTCTACCAAATCACAGTCTTCAGTATGTATATGGAATATTTCAGTAAATTAAGCTAATCTTCGCGACAATAACTTATTGTTAACATATTATTTCACACACACATACATACGAAGTGGGTTGTTTATAAGTCAAATAAATTCCTGTTATTACCTCTTCACCCGGTTGTATTACTAACCAGTAGATTCGAGTGAATTCAGGTAACTGAGTTAAGATTGATAAAATGTTATGACGTAAACAACTCCAGAGTAGCATACATCCTGTTGGAGTGCATCTGCTAAAACGATTAACATTTGCAGCAGCAGATTCTGTGGTTTACCTCGTTTTTGTTTATGTCCCTGGCACTGCTTCAATACACCGTTGGTGACATATTGTTTGTAGAGTGCAAAATACTAACGTAATTTGTGAAATATGAGACTAATTTTCATTTTGTTACTTCTTAGCTCTTTCACGGAATACTGATATGAGATGCTTGTGTGTGTGTGTGTGTGTGTGTGTGTGTGTGTGTGTGTGTGTGTGTGTGTGTGTGTGTGTGTGTGTGTGTGTGTGTGTGTGTGTGTGTGTGTGTGTGTGTGTGTGTGCATGTGCGTGTGTATATGTATATGTATATATAGTGCATAAGAGAAGGGAGAGATAGACGACAATGGAACAATTTAAGCAAAAACGGATGCTAAGTGTAAAGTTAACGTCATTATTGGAGACTGCTGTCTTCGCTGTCAACATTTTATGCATTGCTCATCGCTGCTATCGAATAATAGAAAATATTTCTTCACCGAAGCTTTAAAACATATGTTAGGTAAGCTGAAGTTATGCATTTCTATGCATGTGGGCTTCACGAATGCACTGGCGTTTACTATGTGAATCACCGTTGTTCATATTGCAAATAGACTAACGAAGTGGTTTTTGAGTGCGATAATATACCCATGCTTAAGTCATTATTGCGACTACGTTGATCTGTGCCGTTATCATCTGTTTCAATTTAGCCTGCTCACACCTTGCTGCATTTTTATCAACTTGGAACAACAACATCTCAAGTACCTCCTCTAAACAACTGTACTTCAGTTTACCTTCTGAAGTTGAATGATTTAGGATGTGTCCTTCCTTCTGTAGTTCCTGTATCAGAGGACAAATATTTCAACAGCTCTGGCACTGTTATTATTTACTTATTCCTCCGTACATTATATTAAGAAACATATTTGTTTCATAAAAGCACTCATTGACACGTCCATTCCTCTTAAATACATTTCTGTTGTTTTGATATTTGCAAGATTTTTAGTTATTTCACTAGAAACTATTTCCATCCATCCATCCATCCATCCATCCATCCATCCATCCATCCATCCACCTTCTCGTCTTACTTTTCTCTTATTCCTGGGAGGTACATCTTCCATAGAGCCCTAGCAGAAGCAACTGTCATTATACTTTTTGGGAAACTACTTACATCTTAGCTATATACTGTATTTGTTCACTGCACATCTATTTAAATGTCGGCAAGTGGCCTGTACCACCGAGAAAGTCGAAGCAAGATCTTGGGTAACATTGATCTTCAAACATTTTGAATATACAATGGTTTTAAAGATAGGAGATAGATTTTTTTTCAAGTTCTTAATAAACAAATCTGGCCCCTTAGCTAACATTAAAAATGGCAATATCTGCGAGTTAGAAACCATGTGCCAACTTCAGAGGACATACAGAATAAAGGGCATTTGGTGAAGGGAGGGACTCTATTGGTCAAGGTTGCCACTCATCATCTATGTAGAGGCCTTAACAAAGTACTAAAGACAGATAAACAAGAGAGCGTTTTAAGTACTCGTGTACATACGAGGTGTGTTCAAAAAGTATCCGACTTTATTTTTTCCCGCTAAGACTAATGCCGCGAGAGCAAAATCCTTTGGGTGGAAGGTGACGTTTCTCTTACTGCGCAGAAGTGAAACTTTTCGCGCTGGTAGGCTCCGTCAGTTCCCGGGCTGTTACGCCTAGAGAACAGACGTTTAGTACGCGATTGTCGGATTTTCGTTTTCAGGCAATATGACGAAACGCATCGAGCAAAGATATTGCATCAAGTTCTGCCAAAAGCTTGGTGATACTCAAGCTCAAACCATCCAGAAGATCCAGCCGGCCTTTGGCGATGACGTCACGGGCAAAACTCAGATCAAGGAGTGGTGCAGCCGCTTCAAACATGGTCGCACCTCAGTGGAGATCGAGACATACTCAGGTAGGCCATCCACAAGCCGAAAGGAGGAACCGATTAAGAATGTTCGGAAAATAGTCATGGAAGACCGTTCACGAAGTGGGAATAAGCACAGGGCCAGTGCATTCCATTTTAACGGAGGATTTGTACATGTAGAGAGTGCTGTCCCCGGCGCCTTGGGGAGGAAATTCACCCACAAGGTGCTAGCGGAGCAGCATAAGCAACTTCTCATGTAAATCACTCAGACTTCATGAAGACCATCATCATCACTGAGGCAAACTACCACTCAGACTTCATGAAGACCATCAGATGCGTTCGGTCATCTTGCCTGAAAACGAAAATCCGACGAGCGTGCACTACACGTCTGTACTCTAGGTGTAACAGCCAAGAACTGACACAGCCTACCGGCGTGAAAACTTTCACTTCTGCGCAGTAAGGGTGGCATCACTTCCCACCCAAACGATTTTGCCCATGCATCATTAGTTTTGATGGGAAAAAATGAAGTCGGATCACATGCGTACATTACTCAGTAAAGTTAGTAATTCTTTATTTGAGTGATTTAGACGAAGTTTTGATAATAAATAGGTAATTTCTGTAACATAACAGATTAGCCAGATAAAAGTTAACCGAGATTTTAGGCCGATTAGTTAAGAAAATAGTGGTATTAACAGATGCGATGTCTTTACAGAACAAGATATTGCAAATAAAAGAAAATGTATAAGCTTCCGATATAAACCATTAGATTCTTCAACAGTAATATGCTAGAGCATGACATACTAGTTCTGTGGGTTGCCTTAACAGTAATGGCTTAAGCTCACTTGAAGTGGCGTATTGAGAGAGCAGCTTTAGGAAACTAAAGCTTCCAAAGATATATTAACGGTCGTTCATGACACAAGAGAGATTAAATTCTTTGGCAATTTTGCCAATAAAAAATAATATTGTGGAAAGATAGATATAGAAAGCGTTATGAAAACATTTACAGATTGAAGTTGAGAAAAAATGTCTTAGAATAATGTGTATTTTCGGTATCTATTCTGTTATTTTATCTTTAATTCATTAGGAGAAACTACAGGGGATTAACGGTACCCTTTCGAATTTCTCCATGCAATCATATTCCTGTCTGTCACTGTTTGTAATAAAATGTGTCGAGGCCATCATCATCATTAATACTCTCTCTCTCTCTCTCTCTCTCTCTCTCTCTCTCTCTCTCTCTC
>NC_068982.1:77998076-78000429 GCF_001194135.2 Octopus bimaculoides | reverse complement strand
AAAGATCCCCCCTATATCACAAAATGAGGGGAAAATCTGCCTATTTTTCAAATCCTGGCAGCAATACTTTATTACATTCAAGAATATAAACACGTTTTTAAGCACAATACACGTGGAGTCAAAAAGAAACACTACCTTTCACCTGCACATTAGGGTCGGCACTGCGTGAACCACAGTGCTCTCTTTCCCTAGCGTAGAGCTTCCTATCTCAGACATGTGGGCATGCGCACAACGACCAAATACCGCGTCGCTGGAACTGTGAAGCGCACAGTTCTATACAAGGATTTTGGTGTTTTTTTCATAAACTAGGGGACGACTACATTAAGCTTACATTAAGCTTAAGGATTATATAATGTACAAACATTTTGTCCGACTCGCTTACGATTCAACCACTCCGACGCCTTCAAAAACAGTAACAACGAAAGCCGAATGTTATTAATTTCTACCCTGTTGACGAAACTCATACCCCGCTACAAGTTGTAATATGGAAGGTGTATCCAACTTCAGCACTCGTTTTCTGAGACATTATGACAACTTAAGGAATCGCAAATGTTTCTTCCCCGACGATTAGACGAATACCTAATTGTTGTGAAGTCATCCGTTAGTCTCGCGAAATCATGGATCTGAACCTAAGAAGTGTTGTTTTAGGCTTGTTAGCAGAATATCTGTTGTAACTGGAAAAACCCACATATGAGTGATTTACGAGTTTTGTTTTCTTCTACTCACGAGGAAAACATCTACGAAAATAAGTTACATGATTCACTGCAAAACCTTTTTTTTTTTTTGTTAGATTAGATTGGGGTGAAGATTAGTAATGTCCTATATATTTGAGAAATTATATCACTTTGACTTGTAAGAGACCTTCTTACTGGACAAAATTAATCAAGAATTAAAAGCACAATATCATGAAATCACTAAATGCTACAACGTATTCATAGCCATTAATACAATGTTTATTTTATCAATCCCATAGGGATGGAAGTCAAAATTATATTATCAAAAGGGAAAAAATATTCGTTTCTTATAATTAATTATTTTAAATTTTAAGATTAACCCGATAGAATTTAATTATCAATTATTCTAATGTTAAACTAATGTCTTCCGTTACCAGAAAACGTGGCCTTTCTTCCATGTAAACTTGGCCGCTGTGCAATGACTGAAGCTAGCAAAAGATTGAAGATAAAATACCAAGTATAAACTCTTTGTCCACTATTCTGCCGAAATTTTCACTCGACCATCTCGAATATTCCACTGACGATACTTTGCACCTGGAAATGAAAATGCCAAGAAAGTAAAAATGTCATCCACTTCCCACGTGTCACGATTTCTTATTTTGTACTGGGTTGTCGGTATTAAATTTATGATCTGTGCATTGTGAAAATGTCCATCGGTTAAGCATTATCTCTGGGTGATGTGTTTAACTGGAAACAAGCAGAGTTTGAGATGATAATTCTCAAGTGACACTTGAAAGAAGGTAAATAATAGATTTTTTTAAAAATCGTTAGCAAGTTTGGTTGATAAAAGGTTAGCCTCGGGTGAAAGCAAAAGCAACAAAATAAATAAATGAATAACCTATAGCAGTGACCGACATTCAAGAAATATAGGATGCAGCAGAAAAACCTTCCGTATTTTACATGGTCATTGTTGTGGTGCAAGTGAATGTGGGTAGGTGGTAATGGTATCTTCATGTAGTTAATATCATACCGTTTTTTTTTTGTTGTTGTTGTTTTCTTTTTGCAGTTATTCTCATGGCTTGGGTTGACGCGCACAGTACGTTTGCAGTTAATACGTTTATCAAAAATGGCGAATCTGTCGGGAAGCTATTATTAACCTTTGGTAATACACTGTGCGGATTATATTAGATTAGATTAGGTTGAAGATTAATAATGTCATATATTTGAGAAATTATATCACTTTGATATGTAAGAGGCCTTTTTACTACGCAAAATTTATCAAGGACTTCATTAAAAGCACAATAACATGAAATCACTAGGTGCTACAAGGTATTCATATCCATTAATGCAATGTTTATTTTATGAATCCCATAGAAATGAAAGTCATCAAAACAAAAAGGAAAAACAAATTTCCTTTCTAAACATATGTCCTACATATTTTGCTTTTTTATATTACGGATATGTATACGTAGATATCTGTGTAAATGTATGTTATTCTCTGTCTATCTCTCTTCCTCTCTCTCATCATAAATGTGTATGTGTTTGTGTGTGGAGGTGGGGGTGTGCGCGTGTATGTGCATGCGTGCGTGCGCACGTGAGTTTGTGTGTACGTGTCAGTATGTGTGTGTAAGCGTGTGTGTGTGTGTGTGTGTGTGTGTGTGTGTGTGTGTGTGTGTGTG
>NC_068982.1:77995769-77996500 GCF_001194135.2 Octopus bimaculoides | reverse complement strand
TATATATATATATATATATATATTGTTGTATTTCGAGATGGTCATTATTTTTCCTTTTGCCAAATAAACACACGTACTATAATATTTGTTCTTCACTCGTTTATTACTATTCTTATTTTAACTCCTGTCCATTGTCCAGAAATCTTTCATCACACATCTGTGACCTCTTCACAGACACTTTTCGTTTTCGTGTGTGCTCTTACTCCATTTACTCCATTCTGCTCTTCTAGAAGATTGAAGTAAGTGGAGCAAGAGCACACACGGAAACGAAAAGCGTCGCTGAAGAGGTGACAAATGTGAGGCGAAAGATTTCCAGACAATGAACATAATTTAAAATATGAACAGTAATAAACGAGCGAAGAACAAATATAAAGTGCGTGTGTTTATTTGGTAAAAAAAAAAAAAAAATTACCATCCCGAAATACAACAATATCTGTTTTAATACACGATTTCACATCAGAAATCTTGCAACACAAATTGATAAACGTATATACATGTGTGTGTGTGGGGGGGTGATCTTCTTTCAGTTTACGTCTGCCAAAATCTGCTCATAAGGCTAGCCACCTTTCGCAGCTCAGTATGACTTGTACCATTCTTTTGCGAAACGTTTTAAGCGCCAGTGTAGTTGTGACTAAACATCGGCACCTTTCCAACCTTTCTAGCCTTTACCAAGTGGAACATCGAAAATATGACAAATGGAAGAAAAATGCCAAACATTTCATGTTTAATTC
>NC_068982.1:77994124-77995182 GCF_001194135.2 Octopus bimaculoides | reverse complement strand
ACACACACACACACACACACACACACACACATATATATATATATATACAGAGAGAGCGAGAGTATGCGGGTATTTTAAAATACTTCACAGAGTGACGACCATGACTTGCATCGTTACAGGCTACCCTTTGGCAATGCATAGCACCCGTTCAGCCACCCTCTCAGGGATATGGCGAACTCATGGGACTTCAGGATTGTGAATCGTGAAGAGGTAGCGGAATAATTCAACTGAACCAACGATGCTTCTTACATTGATGCTGAGCGGAGAAATCCTAGAAGATCAAAGGTCAGAAACACCAAGCTCTAATAAGAGAGTAATTGCAGCGCATCCATAGGTGTGACGTCCATGATTCTGTAATCAGCTAATGAAAGATACACTATGGGATCTGAACACAGAATATAGAGAGAGACGAAACTAAAGTCTGTCAGATACTTAGATCGACGTACCACTGTGATGTCCCATTCCACTGCCACTCACCTTTGGTAACCAGAAAAAACAAGCAACATGCCATTATCAGTGAGGACTGTTAAGGCAATTCAAGGTCATCAATTAGGATAGTCGTTGCAGAAATAACATTTACAATAATTATATTGACGTCAATTACAAACAAATTGTATATTATAGAGAATATTGCGCACCACAATAATAATGTAATCAGCGGTATTAACAACAACGACGGTGACGACGACAAGAACAATACCAACAGCCAAAACAATAACAACGGCAGCAACAACAACAACAAAACTAAATTCCGTACAAATGCCACAACAAACACTAACTAGAAAGAAAAGAATAAAAATTGCAGCTGCATTAAAACAAACGACTTCATGATGTTTGGTGTGCCCCAGAGTTCGGTCTTATCCCTCACTCTTTTGGTTTCTTTTGACCATCAACTAACCTGCTGTCAGCTCCGGCGAGGTTCACTCCTATATATACGAGCCTTATAAGTGTTTTTTGAGGTCTCTGTTTACGTGGAATCAGTTACAGGTTAATCTTGCCTTTGGAAGGTCAGGAAAGAAACAAAGTTGGTACGATATATATATATATATATATATATA
>NC_068982.1:77989688-77991022 GCF_001194135.2 Octopus bimaculoides | reverse complement strand
AAGTGACGGCCGACAGGGGAGTCCGAACCTAGCCGAACGTCCCTTAGGTGTTCGGTGAAACGGTCGGCCAGCCGGCGGCCCGTCTGCCCCACGTAGAGTTGGTTGCATAGGGTACATTATACATATATATGTATTTATATACGTATATATATATATATATACATGCATATATATATATATATATGCATATGCACATATATATATACATACATGCATGCATATATACATGCATACATACATATATATATATATTCATATATATGTGTATGTTTGAGTGTCTGAGCGTGTGTACGCATGTGTGTATATATATGTGTGAGTGTATGTGTGCTTGTATGTGTATGTATGTATTAGGTATAAGAGTGTGTGCGTATGTGTGTGTGAGATTCTTTATTTGCTAAATGGAATTCTTACATTCTTAGAAGGCGAGTTCTCGCAGCAGTTAAAAACCAGTTGTTGTAGTCGCTGGGTATTATTGCTTCTGCTGCTGTTGTTGATGCTGCTGTCGTCGACGATTTTTCTGACATCCCATCTTCTTTTATTTCTTCCATGAATAACGACCGCCATCAAATTGGAACTTTCATCAAATATATTGTCTCCGTACAGTCTACAACAGTGAATGTGGCAAGCATTCTGGCTAGTTTTCCGGCTTGATGATGCTTCACTTCCTCCCTCATACGAGTCCAGTTTGAACATTGTTATTCCCTTTTAAGTGATAAAAAGGAAAAGTGTAAGGTGGATGAGAGACATAACCGAACCTTGGGACACTTCAGAGTTGACCGAATTTATATCAGAGAGTGGTGGGAGTGGGAGAACAAGTTAGCACTAGCTAAGATAGTTCGATCTAACAGGAATCTTACGAGACAAAAGATAAGAGACAGGTGAAAGCCTTAAGTAAGCAGCTTGGAAAGGAAATTTTGACTGTTATGTATTTGCTGCCATCCTACGCAATGGCAATGATATTGGATTGAGCAAACCTTTTAAGTGTATGGAACAAATGGTGAGTGATTTCGGACAATTGGATTCTGGGTGATCTAGGTTTACAGGAACCGCTATGATAATTACTGGAAAAAGAAACAGATTGAAGGGGTTGGAGAAGATCTTGGATGCTGCTGACTTCGTCAACTTTAAAATATTTGAACTGAAAGTGATAGGTCGTTAGATGGAATGGCCTGGTCAGAGATGCTGCTGTTTTTGAGAATTGAACTCACTCTGGCATAAGCAGGAGAGTTCTCTGGGGAGAGAGAGAGGAGTGAGTGGGAGAGAGAGGAGTGAGTGGGAGAGAGAGGAGTGAGTGAGAGAGAGAGGAGTGAGTGGGAGAGAGAGGAGTGAGTGGG
>NC_068982.1:77987049-77989678 GCF_001194135.2 Octopus bimaculoides | reverse complement strand
AGGAGTGAGTGAGAGAGAGAGGAGTGAGTGGGAGAGAGAGGAGTGAGTGGGAGAGAGAGGAGTGAGTGGGAGAGAGAGGAGTGAGTGGGAGAGAGAGAAATTGAAAAATTAGATGAGTACAACGGCTAATCCCAGAATAAACCGTTTATAGAATGTAGAAGAGAAACTATCAGAACAATTTTTTGTTTATGAGTTCGAAATGACCGGAAGAGTTTTCTCAACTTTGTGTACATGTGAGATAGGGGGTTGTGACCGGTGAGCTGGCAGAACCGTTAGCACCTCGGCCGAAATCCTTAGCAACATTTCTTCTGGCTCCTTACGTTTCGAGCTCAAATCCCGCCGAGATCAAATTTGCTTTTAACCACTTTGAGGGTCTCACCAATCAAATACTGGAGTCGGTGTAATCGAGTAATTCCTCCTCCTCCCAAAAATTACTGGCCTTCAGCTTTTCAACGTACCAACGTCCCTTTCATGGGTATGTTGTGATCGCGATCCCTTCTACGCCATAGAAACCAGGTGACAGGTCTTATGGGTCCGAGGGCTCATAAATAAAAAGAAAAGCTTGTTGTGAGGGAGTTGGAGTGATGGAGACATGTTTTGGCTCGTTTCTGTCGAGTTCGTGTTTCGCAGAGTTGGATACAAAGCAAGCAACAAATCCGGAAACTTTTTCTGCGTGACTATTGCTTGTTGAATCTTTTGGATTATAGGTGACAGGTAGGAGAGCTCTACGAGGTTAGTAGAGATCTTTCTGGTAAGAAAACACAAGGACTTGTGTACCATTAAATATGCACTCCCTCACATATTGTACTCCCCATTCATTATAATATATCTAATTTGCACTCCTCCAACCATTGTTATACGCACAATTGAACTTCCTATGCACTATTCTTCCACCCACAGTTACTAAATGTTTTATATACACTCCTCTCTTTAATATAATTTTGATCCAAGTTATTGTTGTAAAGGTTGTATGTAGGAGTAACCGTTATTCATTTCTGATTTATTTAAGACATGAGGCATGCCGTAATTTTATTGATAAAAATATTTTGCCGTAAAAATAAACTGAAATTATACAATATGTCATAAAAGAATTTTGCTCAGCCACAGCATATGACAATGTTTATTGTTATTGTTATATAATAATTGATAGTTGCTTTGTGCAACTAGGCTGCCTTCCTCAACTACACTGAAGTGATTTCACAAAACTGCAACACTCGCATTGATGCACACATACTTGGCAAAGAAAGACAAAATTTGCACACACGCAAATTTCTGTGCACACTCACAGCAAAAAATAATTAAGATTGAAGGACATCAACAACAACGACAACCCTTTATTTCAAAATCTCCTGTGGTTATGATTCCTAAATGTTTACTCTAGAACTCTATTACTTTAAAGTACTCCTGAATGTTCACTCTAGTATTTACTTTACTCCTGAATATTCTGCATAATCTGGACTACTCTCACTTCGTAATTGTCATCAACCTGACATGTCACTAGTTCATTCTGTCTTCCATGCTAAAGCATCCACAACCATTAACAGCTGTTTTGAGAGCAATTAACTTCCCATTAAGATTGAAAACCCTTCATGTTAACACGGAGATCTAGCAGAATCGTTAACACGCCGGGAAAAATGCCTAGCGGCATTTCGTCCGTCTGGGTTCAAATTCCGCCGAGGTCAACTCTGCTTTTCATCCTTTCTAGGTCAATAAAATAAGCACCAGTTGAACACTGGGATCGATTCAATCGATTTAGCCCCTCTTCCAAATCTGCTGACCTTGTGCTAAAATTTGAAACCAATATTTCCTCGTGTTTCAAGTTCGTTTTTTTACTGTTCGATTTCATCGTTTCAAATATTCATTTGCGCCAGAATGGTCGATGTTGGTCATGTTTTTGTTTCATTCCAATATGTTCAAATAAAGTGTTGAACACCTGTTTAACAAATTACCGGTCCTGATAAGTTACTCCAATAACAAAACATAACTGTTTTGTTAAAACATAAACGTTTTGTTATAAGATAATGCAAAAAACTCAGCTACAGCAGAAGCACCTTTTCTGTTTCATTGATTACATTTCTGAACATTTCGAAAAACAACAACTGTTGTACTTGAAGCCCTGATTTTCTGGCAATGAGAATAAGTTTCTAACAATCTTTTTCACGACAATAATTGCAACAGAAGAGCATTAAGTGCGATTTTAGTGCTCCATTGAGTGCACTCAGTGTTAGAGCACTCGCAGAATAGTTATTCATAGATGCGGATGTTTTAATATGGAAGAATGAATGTCTGGGGGTTAACTTTTTTAACACAAAACAGCTGACATAAAGAAACCCGTCAACAATCGCCAATAAAGCCATTCTTGTTTGTTGTTGACACAACATTTCGGCTGATATACCCTCCAGCCTTCATCTGGTGTCTTGGGGAAATTTCGAACCTGGGTTCTCATTCCTAAGGTATTTTTCGATGTTATTAATATTATTGTTGTTTTTGTTGTTGTTGTTGTTGTTGTTATTCTTCTTCTTATTATTATTATTATGATTATTATTATTATTATTATTATTATTATTATTATTATTATTATTATTTTATGTTTGACTTTTGTTTTGCATTTGTACAAGTTGGATCTAAA
>NC_068982.1:77984802-77986339 GCF_001194135.2 Octopus bimaculoides | reverse complement strand
TTATTATTATTATTATTATTATTATTATTATTATTATTATTATTATTATTATTATTATTATTATTATTATTATTATTATTATTATCATCATCATCCGTCAAATATGTGGAGATCTGTTGTGAGATTTAGAGTTTTGGGCTTTGGCTGTTCGTGAAATGGAAAACGATGTGACTAAGAACGTTTTCGAATACCCGTTTAGGTGTCTCGAACGATTTGAGATTAACCATATCTACATAATACGTCTACACATCTCTGTGTATTGCATAGATACAGGTCTAAGTATGATGAACACACAAGGTCTATGTAACACGCAGACACAATTCTATGCATCACTCAAGTTTTTCTAGTAAAAAAAAAATTAAAAAGCTGACTTTGATACTTTATTTTACTAACTCTTCCCATTCCCGATAAAATAAACAATGAGATATTTGTATATTTATTTTTGCCTTGTTGCTGTAGATGTTTTTGTTTGTTTGTTTGTTTTCTTTTTGTTATTGTTAATGTTACGATTCATCTGTTGTACAATTTAGTTACATAACATTATTCGCTTCTTTCCTACTGTTTATCAATGTCTGCACGTAACTGCAAGGGAGCTGGTTTTTCATTGCTTTATATCTTCTTATTGTTACGATCGCGTTCATACACGAAAATATCATATGATATTCTGTAGGAGTATAAAATATGTTTGATAAAATGAGAAAGGATTAATGACAAATTTCTAGATATTACAAGTCAGAACAATATATTGCTAATATAGTATATATGAATTGATGTTTGTGCGTGTGTGTGTGTGTGTGTGTGTGTGTGTGTGTGTGTGTGTGTGTGTGTGATAATATCTGTATACATACATATAATAAATACATGGAGAAGCATTATAAATTCTTTCCTTAGCGTCAAAGACTTGGTAAATATGTAGTTTTAACATCCAAGGATTTGATAAATAGATGCACTAATTTACATATCTCGGAAATTGTGATGAGATAGATGGGTTTAGAATTGCAAATGGTTAATACAATTCTATATTTAAGAGATGAGGAATTATGTACATTATTTACATTATTTACATTATTTACATTTGACGGATATTTGTCCTCATCTTGTTTGTTGTTAACAACGTTTCGGCTGATACACCCTCCAGCCTTCATGAGGTGTCTTGGGGAAATTTTGACCCTGGGTTCTCATTCCTAAGGTATTTTTCGATGTTATTATTATTATTATTATTATTATTATTATTATTATTATTATTATTATTATTCGTCAAATGTAAATAATGTAAATAATGTGCAAATGGCTAATCTTCATCTTCTTTCAAAAGACCGTAATATCTTTTACAATTTTAAAGAGATCGGTTCCAGGGCTAGTTGTAGCAACTTGTGTTTCATTCGAGGAATTTTGTTGAGAGGAATTCTTTGGGGTTTGAATAATTCACCTTTGGAAATATGGGTGTTTTGCTCAACGTCTTTAAACAAACCTTATTCAGGGACCTTTTAATAATAATAATAATGATAATAATAATAATAATAATAATAATAATAAT
>NC_068982.1:77977715-77980910 GCF_001194135.2 Octopus bimaculoides | reverse complement strand
ACAATTCCTATTATAGTAGGTGCCTTAGGTATAATAAAAATAATATTCAGACAAATACATAACAAAAACACCAGGACTTACAAATATATATAACATACAGAAAATTGCACTACTGGGCACAGCACACATCCTACGCAAAACACTTTCAATACAGTAACCATAAGAGCACCACAGCAAACCACAGCACATACCCAAGGCGCACAGAACTGCGCTCGGTAGTGAAGTGAAAGCACGTTATAAAAATAAAACTACTGAACAATAATAATAATAATAATAATAATAATTGCTCCTATGCAGTACCAGGAAGTGGCTCTCATGGCTTCTGATCTTAACTGATTGGAAGTGTAATCATGTACATTGTTTTGTCTTGGTATAAAAAGATGGGCTACAGCAAATATTCTGCTTAATACCACAGACTTGGTTGTCAGTTGCTTGACCTTAACCATTTGAACATGTCCCTTGGTGGCTGACGATATGTGCATCTCTGATCATGAGCAGAAGTAGTAGGGGAGCGTCATTGCCATGTGTTGAGAGAAATTCTTTGGAGTTTGGATAATTCACGTTTAGAAACATTTGTTCAACATCCCTTATTCAGGGACCTTTTGACCGGGATGGGCTATTCGACCGGAAGAAAATTCTGACTGGGCCCACCTGCAAGGTCATGTGCTATCTTGATATGAGATCACCAAGTCGCGCACATATGATCGTGATGCATGTGCCTGGTATACGCTTTCAGACGGTAGTCATGATGGGTATGCTGGGCTTCGTATATTTTACCCCAATGTGACTTTGATGGCATGCACTGCCCCCTCAATAATAAAAATAATAATAATAATAATAATAATAATAATAATAATAATAATAATAACAATAGCAATTATGTTTTCTTTATTAACCACTAAGGGTTCGCAAAAACACTAGCGCAAAAACGCTACAGGATAATTACAATGTGGGGTTACATAAAAGGTGCGTAGAAAGTAAAAAAAAAAACAGTAACAAAATAAAATTATAATAATGAATAATTCCCTAAGCGAGGGAGACTTCCTAGGGTTACTCGTGATGACCCCACAAAACCACAGTCACTTTGACCACTAGGGTAAGTGCCCTCTCCACATCATCCGCCTTCAACCTACAGGCACATGCTTAGAGCCGGCTCATTCACTCGAGCCGTTCTTGGAATCGACCTTTTAACAAAATTGCTGAGAGGCAGCACTTCCCCCTCTACCGTCACTTTACTTTTCAAGGAATAATAATAATAATCCTTTCTACTATAGGCACCAGGCCTGAAATATGGGGAAGGGACTAGTTGATTACACGACCCCAGTGTGTTTCACTGGTACTTAATTTATCGACCCCGAAAGGATGAAAGGCGAATTCGACCTCGGCGGAATTTGAACTCGGAACGTAGCGACGGACGAAATACTGCTAAGCATTTTGACCAGCGTGCAAACGATTCTGCTCGCCGCCTTAATAACAATGATAATAATTTTAGCACAAGTCCCACAACTTCGGGGGATGGGGTAAGTCGATTATATCGACCTCACTATTCCATTGGTACTTATTTTATTGACCCCAAAGGACAAATGGGAAAGCGGAATTAGAACTCGGAACGTAAAACCGGAAGAAATACCATTAAGCATTTTGCCCGGCGTGCTAATGATTTTGCCATCTCGCCAACCATAATATCATTACTATAAAAAATAATCTGTTAATGAAATGTTTTGCTAACTTTCATAGCACCGAATTTTGTCTGCTCTCTCACGCCTTGTAGTGGTGGTGGCGGCGGCGGCGGCGACGCGTCGGTGGTGGTGGTGGTGGTGGTGGTGGTTTTGGGGATTTTGATGGTGGTGAACCCGCATTCATCACCATCATCACTGTGTAACCATTACCATTGTCACGACAACCATCATCACCAGGAGACCATAACGGTGGTGGTGAATGCTGGTGGTGGATGCTGGTGGTGGATGACGCGGGAAATGTGTCAGCTGCCAGCAACTGGCAATCAATAACAGGCAAGTAAAAATGATGAGCTCATGCATTTTGGGGTCAGGTCAACGTCCTTTTTATGTGACAGACGCCTGACTGATAACCAGACGCTCTTAGGTAACCCGTGGCTTGCACACAAAACATTCGACCTGCATCTGTACGCACACTTGCACGCGCGCGTGCACAAATATAGAGATAGAGAGAGATATGTATAATTATATATGTTTATATATCCCATACACACTCTTACAATTATACATGTGTATACATTATATACATAAAACTCATAAACTCAGGCACAATTCTGTATTCATATACTTATATATATGTAAACATCTGTGAACATTCACCCATGCACATATCGACTTATGTGTGTGTGTGTGTGTTCGAGAGAGGGAGAGAAAGAGAGAGAGAGAGAGAGAGAGAGAGAGAAAGAGAGAGAGAGAGAGATTTGTGCTTGTAGGTATGTGTGTATGCATGTGTGTGTTTGCGTGTATATATATATATTTATGTATGTTTGTATGTAAATAAGTATAGGCACATACACGCACAAGCAGATGTTTATATCCAGGTATGTACACAAAGGCGCTGACGTGGCTGCCTGGCTAGATAGTTTGCCTCGCAAGCATGTGGTTTCGGTTTCAATCCAACTGTGAGGTACATTGGGCAAGCGTTTTCTACTATAGCCCCGTGTCGACCAATGCCTTGTGAATGGATTTGGTAGCCGAAAACTGAGAGGAGCCCGTCGTATACATACATACATACATACATACATACATACATGTATATATACATACATACATACATACATACATACATACATACATACATACGTACGTACGTACGTACGTACGTACTTTAATACATACATATACGTATACACATACGCACACACATATATGTATGTAACAACGTATGGATTGATGGGTTGATTGACGGATGGATGGATTATTGTATATGCATCTGTGTTTGTATATGTGTGTGCGTGTGTGTGCATGCGCGTGTGTGTGCATGCGCGTGTGTGTGCATGCGCGTGTGTGTGCATGCGCGTGTGTGTGTTTTCGTGTTTGTTCCCATCATCAATTGACAACCGATGCTGGTTTGCTTACGTCCCATAACCCATTTGTTCGGCAAAAGACACCTACAGAATAAGTGCCAGACTTATAACTAATAAGTACTGGGGTCAATTTCAATTAAATCCTTGAAGGT
>NC_068982.1:77973121-77977636 GCF_001194135.2 Octopus bimaculoides | reverse complement strand
ATATATATATATATATATATATATAAAGAGATAGAAAGAGAGGTTACACATCTAAATAGATATAGATATATATAAACTTATACACGATCATATACATTCTTGGCTATACACACTGACACACACAACAATGCATGTTTTCTTTTGCGAACGCAATTGCATACACATGTATACATACACTTATGTACGCCATCTCAAGCACACGCGCGCAAACACATACTTACACAACATGCACTCAAGTATACACGCACACACACACAAACACACTCAAATCTATGCATTCATACATCCACGCTCACGTTTCTAGACACTCACAACACACTTTATATAAACGAACCAGTTGACCGTGTCTTATTCAAGAATCTTCTTTTGAAGCTGTCTGCCAAAAGACTCGTCTATTTGTCATCTCTTGTAGAGAAAACTTCCTGTCTGACCCCATTCTAGCTGTAGGCACTGATGGAACTCTCTATTTGGTTCATAACTCGCAACTCCGTACAATTTATGCCACCGTTGTTCATATATGTTCACATCAATCTCCCTCAATCACAGAAGGAACTTCTTGCTATCATCTCTGATAATGCTCACCCAACTGCAGATTATCCGTCTTATACTCTTTTAGAACTTTCTACACAAATGTCTCGTCTCTATGCATATAGATAACCCACGTTAGACAAGTCCAGCTTCTGAGGGTAAAACAGTGACCTTAGTGTGTTGGATGAAACATCTCGTGGTATTTATTTTGGATCTTTATTCTCTGAGTTCAGATCATGTCGAGATCAATTTTGCTTTTCTTCCTCTAAGGCAGTGGTTCCCAATCTTTTTTATGCCCCACACCCCTAAAAATTTTAATATGTTCTCGCACTCTTTAAAGTAATAATTTTTATAAGTATAAAGGTGCCCTGGGCAATTTCCCTCTAAGACCCCTTATAAATCCTACCCTTCTTACATCCCCTAGAATGCTATCTTGCACCCCCAAAGTGTGCGAGCACCCCTGGTTGGGAAACCCTGCTCTAAGGAGTCGATCAAGAAGTACAATCAAGATGGCCTATTGGCGGAAGTGTGAGTCGGGTTAGGTGCCTTAGTGGTCCAAGTTGGTGCCCTTCCCTTTGGATAAACATCTGTTGTTGATGAGAGAGACTTATATGCATGGACAACTTCAGGCTTTCTGAAAAGATTTTGCCCAGGCTTTCACATATATCTGCAGCGGCATGGTCAACAGTGATCGTTGGTAGTCCTGCAATACAATTCCGTGAGCAGAAACTTCACAGATATTCTTCTATGAGGTCGGAGTCATCTTGTCTTCTTCAGTAACACAAAGACACTGTCCCTTTAGATAATATGGAAATAACACTAAACCTGGCTTTCCCTAGGATTAACCAGAATGTACGAAGAACTTCCGACATCGCTACAAATACCCGGTCTATTAATCGACAATAATCTCACTTGCTGTTCCTATAATCATATCGTGCCAAAAACAGCATCTTAACAACTACCCATTCTCTTTAGGACAGGAAACATTTCGACAGTGCACAGTTGCCAATTCGTATGGCCTAGTGATTAGAATGATAGGTTCACGACCATGAAGTCGTAGGTTCAAATCTTGCTCCGGGCGGCGTTCTGTGTCCTTGAGCAAGTCACTTCATTTCACATTGTTCCAATACATTCAGCTTAAAATGAATACCAGTGGCATATGGGGATTAAGCCAATGGTAGATTGATCTCCTGTTCAGTAGAAAGAGGAGGTAGTCTTATACTTTTAGCGTTGTAAGTTTGAATACGTTCCGGTTTCGTTAGTTTATAGACTCGAGGCAAATTGTAACCGACTTTCTATACAGCACAAAGGAGGCTCACAATGGAGTCTTACTCTCACGTTTGTGACGGTACTTCTGTTACTGTTTGTAAACTGCAAATGAATTTTAAAAAAAGGTGCCTGGTTTATTGATAAAGACTTTAATGGTTAACATACTCAGCATCTGGTTCCACATACGTGCTATCTCCTTACACCCGTATTCCATTACTACAATAATCTCCTCTGCTTCTTGGCACCAAGTCATGTGCACTCTCCACCAAACTCTAACCCATCAACCTGACATTTTCTCACGTTAGACACACTGTTTCTTGCCACGAGATACTGTACCAACTACCTGGCCCAATCCTTAGAACGTCAGAGACAAACGTATATTCAAATATATCGACACCTTCACTTGTACACACGGCATTTGTCCATACATAGACACAATAGCAGTAACAACAACGACAACAACAACAACAACAATCACAACGTTAACATGAACCAAAACATATTAAAAATTGACTTCAAGGGCAACAAGACAAACTCTACGTACTCACTGGACCTGCTAGAAAAAATGAAAAATAAAAACAATCGCCCTTAGAATAGACCCTACTGTCATTAAAAAAAGGTATGGATATTTACATAATGCAGTCACAGTGGACACGGCTAGAATGATTTTAGTCACGGCTAGAAAGATTTTAATTATAAGTTTGGCATTAAGGTGGCGAGTTGACGCTGAGGTCGACTTTGCCTTTCATCTTTTCGCGGTCGATAAAATAAGTACCAGTTGAGCACTGGGGTCGTTGTAATCGACTTACGCCTTCCCCTGAAATTGCTGGCCTTGTGCCAGAACTTGAAATCAGTTATAGGTTTGGTACTAACAGTTATGTAAATTATGATCTCCCCTTTAAACAATAGGCTGTGTTGTATGTGTGTGTGCGCGCGCGCGTGCATATGCATATATACATATATATATATATATATATATATATATATATATATGCTGAACTACCTATATTCAGACATACATGCAAGAGTACATGCAACCACACATTCATATCCAAGTACATAAGTACTTACTAATTTTCATATACAAACATATGTACTCTTACATAGTATATACATTTTCTCACCCGGTTCTAAATGTCTGGATATCAGTATTTGTGTACAAGACCATATGTTGATATACAAATTTACAATCCATAAATATGTACATACATACATTCTTACGAATATTTATGTACAATATGCATCAAGTCTATACACGTGTTCCAAGTTCACACACACATTCAGACAGTCGTATCTGTCGCTTAGGCACGTGTATGTAACGTACAGTATCTTATAACTGTGCCATACATACTTTTAAGCTCATAGTAATTTCAAAACAAAGTATAAAAAAGAACACATACTGAAACACATATGCAACACGTTTAGAGACATGGATCGTAAACAAGAAATTCTCCAAGACAACGTTGCTTTCCTCTTAGGTACCGAAAAGTAAGGAGGTGGTATGGGATGTTCGATGGAAGCGGTGATGGGAGGCAAGGGGCAAAGAGCATAAATAACTAGTTGCTTGTTAAGATGTCAGCAATGGTAAGTACAGAAACAGAGTGATCTTATTTTATGAATACTGTATAAATTACATATATCTATAATGAAATCGGAACAAGAATTACATAATTATATTCATTAGCTTACAACTGTTTCACCTTAGAGAACCAGACTACCCTTAGTGTTGAGTGCCGCTGCTTATTCTTGTTGCGTCGACAGGGCTAATAAAATTCCGTAGCCGTTTATGTGGAATCTAAAAGGGGGATAACTGTGAGATTGCTCTGCCCTATAGTCAGTGTTTGTGGATATCAGTGTTTGCAAGTAAATTGCGTTTTAATGACCAGTTTATTGTCTATAGTGAGGCAGGATTCTAAAATTTATAATATTTATAATATATTTTATGGATAATAACTACTACAGAACCAATGAAGACATACAGACAGCAGAGTGTCGAATATTTAAGATGTAACGTTAATATGTTAAAACCCAGAGTTGGTCGTAAGTCTGTTAATCCGTTAACATTTTCGTAAACGATTTAACTTTTAAGTTAACGTTGAAAATTATTATTGGACTAATCAAGTCCGTTAACCCTAAAATTTCATAAAAACCGGTAAACGTTTAAAAGTTTTCATTGTTTTCAGATTGTCTTAGCATGTATAATATTGTGCGCGTCATTCCTTCAACCCTGATATTACGCCACTTTATAAATAACTTGTAGGACCTCGTTTGGCCCTGCCTGGATTTGAAACCAAATCCACCCGGCTGTTGCTTGCAAAGACAGCGGGAAATTTCTTTGTCCTGTCAAGAGGTAACAGTGATTGATGTGTTTCCACTTGATCCATGACCTTGCTGGGGTGGATGTTAATAGAGAAAATATCGACTTCCATAAAGTGGAAAGAATAAATGGAAGGAAAAAAGTTGGTAACTATTTCGGTATGAACGCAAATAGCTGTTACGTAGTAGCAGGGAAAGCTAAAAATAGCAGCCAAACCGTTCTTTTTCTGGAAAAAGAAGCCGTTTACGCGTGATTTCGATGTCACATTCGTTGAAAGCATGCAAAACAACCTAGAAAAGAATTTAAAAAAAAGACCCACGAAAGAAAACTCCTTTAGTGGGCAAATTCGAGGTCCCTACCACGCCTCCCACCTTTCTTTTCCGAAAAAAAAAGTGGCTTGC
>NC_068982.1:77968931-77973062 GCF_001194135.2 Octopus bimaculoides | reverse complement strand
TTCCACACCGAGGTACGAAATATTTACCGAAAGAATAAAATCTTGTGCCGATTATACCTGCATTTTAATTAATTCAAATTAATGTACCTCATCTTGAAAAGTGGCAAAATTTTTGTCGGTTGCCATTTGGGATAATTTTAGTAACAAATAAAACAGGTAAGATGCATTAAGCATTTCAATTTTAGTGTTTGTCCATAATGTAATTGCTTTTACACCTGTTAATTAAATTCACCTGCCCATAAAAGTCAAATCTACTCAGCAAGATCAGCTAAAATTACATAACTATAAACCAGTGGTATATAAAGCACCCACTGACAAAACTTTAAATCTGTATGTAAAAATTTACAAAGTTACAAGCAAATATTGTGAACACCCCTCTTAAACCTGAATAATTCAAAATAACGTGAACAAATAAGCATTACATTTGACAGATTAATATGAACACTTAAGATGTGTTTAGGTATTTTTTTTTCTTACAGACACACATAACACGGCCTCGCTCAGTTGGGACTACACGTGTGTTATTTTGACATCATCATTCCATAAAATTCATTTATAGGGAGAAAAATATTGAAAAATATCAATAGATATACATTATTTACATATTTTACATTTGACGGATATTTGTCCTCATCTTGTTTGTTGTTAACACAACGTTTCGGCTGATATACCCTCCAGAAACGTTGTGTTAACAACAAACAAGATGAGGACAAATATCCGTCAATTGTAAATAATGTAAATAATGTACATAATTCCTCATCTCTTAAATATAGAACTGCATTAATAGATATGTGTGAGAAAGAAACAAGGCGGGAAGTTTTTGGATGTGCTAGAAACAACAGCCATCATATGACAAGTAACACTCTAGTATTATTTATACTCCATCAAGAACTGTGGTTAGATGGCAAGCTAGCAGAATCGTTAGCACGTCGGGAAAACTATATACCGATAAGTCTTTCGGCTCTGAGTGCAAATCCTACTGTAGTCAACCTTTGTCTTTCATTCATTTTTGGTGTCGATAAAATAAAGTTTCACTCAAGCACGGGGATCGATGTAATCGACTTGCTCCCTCCCTTCAAAATTGCAGGTTTTGAACCCTGCAACAGACCGGTGCCCCTTTCAGTGAGAATACTGTGGTCTCGTCACTTATATCCCATGGAAACCGGGTAACCAATCTCCTGAGTTTATAGGCCCAAGAAAAGTGTTTAAAAGTAAGCGAATAACTAGTGACATAGGTTAATGTTTCATTAATATTCCATCAATAACCGGAGATATAATATTGTATATGATTTATAGTTCATTCATAACTTTTTATATAGGTTTGTATATAAACATTCAATAATTGGTTACGGTGACTGAGGTTAGTCTATACACTATATCGACTTAAAGCGATAAAAATAAGAGAATTGAACTATTGTGTCAATCATAAATTAAATAAATAAAATGATATATTTTAGAAACTGAATAAGGAGTTTTGTGACATATTTTGCAATCTTCTCCAGTAGTATTAACTACGTAAATCATGCGAAATAGGAGATTAAAACTAGTTCGCTGACTCGACTAACTGATATGATGGCACAGTTTACGTAATGATATATGCCTTGGGAAGGGTTAAGATCTCTGAGAATTCTACATATACACAACTTTCAGAAAATATCATCACCACCAAGCATGACTATGGATTCCATAAATAAATTTCAATTATAATAGAAAACACACTTTTAATTTCACTGCAGATGCCAGAATATGCAGTGAATGCACGCAATAAAATTTGGAATTCTAAAGTAAAAAAAACAAAACATTGTTAGGTGCAGCCAACATCCTACACAAGTCACTGTCGATTCAAAAACACCACTCAAACAGTACCCCCACTACACTCAACACATTCTCTATACCATTAATCTCTCATGCAGCACATACCCTTATAACAACCCAGTAAAATAACACAGCCTACACAATACGGAGGCCTCAGAGTCAGTAAATTTGAGGTAATGGAGTGAAACAAGATTAAAGAATAAACAATGTGATTGATGAAATTACATGTGAAAACATTGAAGATGTCAGTGTATTGATATTAGCGGATGTTAACGTAGTTTTAGAATTGTTGGGGAGAAAAGAAGAACCAGCAGGTACCTTTTGGGAAAAAGTGAATATTAACGAAGATTGGTAGCTTTAGGAAAGGTTTAAGTAAACTGGACCAGTGGAAGTAGGGTAAATTAAAGAAAAAAATATATCTAGATTAGAGGAATTGCATCGTGCAAAGGAAACAAAAATTGGGTCAACAATTGATGAAGTAAAACGCAGGGTAAAGGCAAGAGCTGCGAAAATCAGAAAATACGAAAAAGAAATAATCAGTATAAGCAAAAGCGCCTTTTCAATGAAACCAGGAACTCATATTTGATTTTTTTTTTTTTTTTAGAGAGAGAGAGAGAAATTATAACATAAGGCCAAATGAAGAAGACAAGCTATTTTGGGGAGAAACTTGGGAAATTTATGCCAGACGCAATAACATAACAAGAAGTAAAATATACTGGAAATGTTTAGATATTGATGTGTTACCATGATGAAAGCAAATATTTGAAAGCAATTAAAAAGAGATCGAAAGTGGAAAGTAGCAGTACCAAACCTGAACTGTGCATCCTGACTGAAAGGTTTTAACAGTCTCCATGGTATGAAAACAAAGTGATTCAACAAAACGAGTATATATGGAAAGGGGCAATACTATAATGGTTAACGAAGAGAATATCCCACCTATTACTGAAATCTACAGTATAAGGAAATACTGTCACAATTAAGGTTCTACCAATTATGTGGAAATACCTAACAGGGATAACTACCGAAGAAGTATACCAACACCTAATGCCTGATGAGCAGAAAGGTTATCGGAAAAGAGCAGGGGAACAAAGGACCAATTAGGATAGACAATATGGCTTTGAAGAAATACAGGAAGAGTTTGACAAGTTCATGAACTGCGTAGATCTATTATAGAAAAGCTCACAATCTGGTCCCACCTCGTTAATCAGTCGGTGCCGAGAACTCTTCAAGATTTTGAAGAAGGTTAGATTTGAAGAAGTAACAGATGATTAAGACTAATTGTGAACATGTCATTTTAGGTTATTCTTTGTTCATTTATTTTACTTACTTCAATCTTTTGGTTGTTGCCATGCTGGGGCACCACCTTCAAGATTTCAGTCATATCGTCTCCAATATTGTGTGCATTCACTGCACATTCTGGCATCTGCAGTGGAATTAAAAGTGTGTTTTCTATTATAATTGAAATTTATTTATGGAATATTTTAAGTTTTGGTACTTATCTTTGTTGCTCCATGATGTCAGACCGGTGTTAACAAACACGAAGACACGTATACACATATAAAATGGTCAATCATACACACACAAATACACACATGTCGAGGCTTCCATACAGTTTTCGTCTACCAAATTTACTCAGAAGAGATTAGTCGGCCGGGACCACGACACTTGTCTAAGATGCCGCGCAGTAAAACTGAACGCGAAAGCACGTGGTTAAGAAGCGAACTTCTCAACTACAAAGCCATGCGTACCCCTAGAGCAGAAATTATCGCTGAATGGAGAAATTGCAGCACGTAGGTGGAAAGAAAAATAAAAGACAAAAGAAACGGCATTTCGAGAACTTTTCTCCTCTTTTCTAACTTCTTTCTTGAGGGAAGTTTGTAACGAAGTTGTTGATCTTAGAAGGTCATAATTACAATAGAAACTGAAATAATAAAATAAAATAAAATAAAATAAAGATCTAAAAAAAGATGGTGGCGGTTCGTGAGAGAGATTGTTATTTGGGACAATATAAACAGCTTGTTTCTAGAAAAGAAGTAAACCAGCAGCAATTGAAGAGAAACTAGATATGTGTTTTAAAGGCAATTTACTCAAGAGACTCTCAGAAAATAGTAAACAGTTTATAACAAACATTCAAGTTATAACTGTTTTTCGACCTCTCCACAACAGCGACAGCAGATGATAATAATGATAACGATAATGATAATGATAATGGTGCTGGTGGCGGCGACGACGGCGGTGGTGGTGGTGGTGGTGGTGGTGATGGTTTTGGTGGTGGTGGTGGTGGTTGTGGTAGTGGTGGGTTTTTTTTGGGGGGGG
>NC_068982.1:77967782-77968451 GCF_001194135.2 Octopus bimaculoides | reverse complement strand
TGCCCATCCCCTGTATTTGTCTCCCACCCCACCACCATTTGATAACTGGTGTTGATATGTTTACGTCTCCGACACTTAGCGGTTCGGCAAAAGGGACCGACAGAATAATTACTAAGCTTAAAAAAGAAAAAGTACTGGGGTCGATTCATTTGATTAAAACGTCTTCAAGGCGGTGCCCCGGCATGGCCACAGTCAAATGACTGAAAAAAGAAACGGATAAAACATAAAATGAATGCCGGACAGAGGGGTCACACAGGAGAGCTAGGAAGAAGGGGAGATAATAAAGTAGTGGTGATCCCAAAATGAAAGTGCGCGTGCGTGTGTATTAGAGAGCATTATGTGCGTGTGGAAGAGGGCTGGTGACCTTGACGTGTGGTGTGTGTATGTGTAGGTGTGTGGATGATTGTGTGGGGCTGAGAAGTGGTCAGTGCTAGTGTGTGCGTGGTAGTGTGATGTGATGCGGTGTTGTGTGGTGTGGTGATGTATGGTGTGGTGGTGTGTGTGGTGATGTATGGTGTGGTGGTGTGTGTGGTGGTGGTGTTGAGATGTGTGGGAGGCGAAAATGGGGAAAGCAAGGGTGGGGTGTGTGTTAGGCTGAGGTATGTGGGAGTGGGTGTAAGGGATGGGGTTGGAGTGGCATGGGATGGATAGGGAAGATGGGATTGGATT
>NC_068982.1:77966146-77966703 GCF_001194135.2 Octopus bimaculoides | reverse complement strand
GAAGAAGAAGAAGAAGAAGAAGAAGAAGAAGAAGAAGAAGAAGAAGAAGAAGAAGAAGAAGAAGAAGAAGAAGAAGAAGAAGAAGAAGAAGAAGAAGAAGAAGAAGAAGAAGAATAGAAGCAAATGTGGGGATAAGCGAATTAGACAGATCATTATATAAAGTATATTAAATACATGAAATACAATATATATATATGTATACACGTAAAAAGATTCAACTTACACAGAGTACAAATTATATAGAAAATTAAAAGAGTAGAAGAAAGGTATTACAACCCAACAGCTGTTTCTGAGGGTTTGGCGAACCATAATAACGTTTGTAGATCAATTCCATCAGAGAATGCGGCCGAATGGATGCATTTAACATAGGATGAGACGAAATGTAAGATTTCTTTAGAGAAGAGATCTTACATTTGAGATCTTAAAGCAAAGAAGTTCAAAGATGGAATGATTGAATGTGGAGAGCTAAGTATAACAGTATCTGTTCAACACACGATTTCATATCAAGAATCTTGCAAAACAAATATATAAACGTGTATATATATATATATATATAT
>NC_068982.1:77964327-77965323 GCF_001194135.2 Octopus bimaculoides | reverse complement strand
CTCCAAGAAGTCATCGCCATCTTGGAGCTAATTCACGGCAGCTTTCGTCCTAATTTTGGGACTGCCATGTTGGCTTGGCGATAACTATTAATTTCCAGTACCGCTGCAGTAGTCTCCTTTAGAGAGACTTAGAAATATTAATAACTATCTCTCTCTCTCTCTCTATATATATATATATATATATATATATTCAGTTATATATTTATTTATATACGTAGATCGTTGTAGGTGCTTATGTAGTCGCGAGCAAATATAGACAGCCCCTCGGCTTCCTCACCCTTGACTCAACCGAATATCTATGATGTGACAGCTGGGAGCAGAGGACTACACATGCACGTGCTTAGTACTCATTTTCAGCTGAGTACTTTAGAACAGCATGAAATGAAATGTCTTAGTTAAAATAAATAAAACAATGCGTAAGCTGTTCGAGGACGTGAACCCACGATCTCATGGTCATAGGGCAGCAAACAGCTTAACCACTATTGCACCATTTTGGATGACACAGATTTGTACCAATAATACAACTGCTATATTATAAGAAAAACAGTTATAAGTTTTATTTTTCACAGGTCACAGTTTCTGCTGCGTTGTTATGTAACTAATTTCGTATGTAACAGTAGAGACCTAAACACACACATAGATACAACCACGCTCACTCACACACACATTCAGGTGAACACACGTACTCGCACTCTCTAATTCTCGCCCCCACTACTCCCTACACAGTTTCTTCGTCTTGGCATGTTTACATGTTTATGTGTTTTGCATATTAAACTCTCCAGTTACCACAAAACAACCTCTCCCCGTTAGAATCTCCCCAGGACGGTATTGAGTAAGTTATGTGCAAATAAACAATTCTGATATATACATGTGTATATGCATATGTATGTCTGTATGTATGTGTATATATATACGTGTGTGTGTGTGTGTGTGTGTGTGTGTGTGTGTGGTGTATGTATGTATATATATATATATAAATATACATGTGTGTGTGTG
>NC_068982.1:77959639-77962057 GCF_001194135.2 Octopus bimaculoides | reverse complement strand
ATATATATATATATATATATATATATATAGAGAGAGAGAGAGAGAGAGAGAGAGAGAGAGAGAGAGAGAGAGAGATATGTGTATGTATGTATGTATTATTCCATTTAATTGAAAGAAACAGATGTTTCTTGTTGTTGATGTATTTAATCAAGATAATATTTCCTTTCATTATTGATAACATAACCTCATCAATTTGGCAAACTGTTGATCCCTTAGGGCATAAATTTCTTCAGGTTTCAAAGCAAAGAAATACTCAATATCCTTTTTAATCTCTTCGCAATTAATAAACTACTTCCCCTCAAAATGTTGCAATGATTTGAAATTATAATAGTCAGATGGAACAAGATAAGTAGTTATAGTAGTAGTAGTAGTAGTAGTAGTAGTAGTAGTAGTAGTAGTAGTATATATACATACATACATACATACATACATACATACATACATACATACATACGTACATATATCACTTAATCATTATGGTGTAAAGTAATTTGCAAAGAAAAAACTCCATAAACATATAAAGATTAATGCTTATTTTACCGTGGGTGTTGAAAATGTAATCTCATATACGTTGTATAAACTCTAACTCGTGCATATTTTCCGTCTTCAATATATATATATAAAATATGTTGCAAAAAGAAATTAGAAACTACACGTGGAAATGTAAAGGGAAAGTAAGAAGAAAAATAAGCGAAAACGCACATTGGAAATTTAAAAAAAGTAAAGGCTTATGAAAAGTAACGATGGATATATATATAACTGGATGAACTGAGATAGGAATAAAAGTAATAAAAGTCATTATTGTGAATTGTTAAAGAGATTCAAAAGCATACCGTTTTGGTAAAGTTACTAATCATTGCTTTGAATGCACACCGATTACTGAACGGTGTCAGGTCTATTAGTCCCTGAGTAAAAAGATTATGTGTAAGGGGGGTTAGTAGTTCTGGGTTTGGTGCAATTAGGGTAGATATAGATCTGTAATGTGAATGGTGTATGGGATGTATGGAGGTTAGTGGTATTAATTGAAAGGTTAGTAGTGTTCTGCATTATGTTATGTGTTCATATTGAGTTATGGAAGATATTCATTGATGAAAGTTACCTCTTTATTCATTCTTTGTTGCGCTGAGGTGTTCTGTAAACATCGTCAGAGACATGGGAGTGTCTGAGTTTCTTATCAGGCAGGTAGTTCATTAAGACATTCGGTATTCTTCATACAAGATGAGAAAGGGCCAATTTTTATCCCAAGCCATCAAGGACAATAGGAAAGACGCGCTATGATGCTTCTGAACAGACTCAAGCATCCCCTCCGAATAATAATCTCTCTCACGAACGACCACCATCTTTATTTAGATCTGTCAGGATCAGATGGTGAACACACAGAACAACCGTTAGCTTGCTGTGTCCCCAAAACATGTACCGAGAGTGATAAAAATCAAACATGCAATCAACATTATGGTGTTTGAAGTGATCACTAGTGATGGCAACGTTATGCCTCCATTCATCTTACCACATGGCCGCAGACTCAAAACGGAAGCCTACATCAAGTGCCTGGAGGAGGTAGTGCTGCCCTGGGTGAGGGTAGCTGCTGGCAACAGGACTCTGCACTATGCCACACAAGCAGGAGAACCCAGCCATGGCCGTCAGACAATTTCTGCGACCACATCACCCCTAACATGTGGCCACCTAACCCCCCAGTCTACAACCGCCTTGATTACTATGTGCGGGGCGCAGTTGAGCGAGGGAGCAGCAAAACTCCTTGTAACACCAAAGATGAACTGAAGGCAAGGATTATGGCAGTATTCACCAACTTAAAGAAGGAGACTGTCCAGAAGAGTTGCACGAGATTCTGAAGTCGTCTGGAGACTGTGGTTGAAGCCAATGGCGATTTTGAATAAATTTACTCTTTAGTAATTCAAGATACTTTTATGTAATTTTGGTAAATATATCTTTCATTATTGCGTAATTTAGACGACAATTTATTCACTGCACCCTGTATGTATGTATGTATGTATGTATGTATGTATGTATGTATGTATGCATGTATGTATGTATGTATAAAATTAATCAAAGGACATAATAAGTATGTCTACCTGCTGGAAATAACAGTCAAACTTGTTGAATCGTCAAAATACACTGATAATGACTACAGAAATCAACCGTCCGAAGGCAATCGGGCTAAGACAATCTCCCAACGTACATTTAAGTATTTGGACTGACGTGGGCTGGTTTCCTGCACTGGCAAAAATAGCCTCAGCTTTCTCAGCACGCGTTACCATGATAGAGACTCCCAACCCGTCACTACACTAGATAATAACAGAGTCAATGGTATCTTCGGAAATTCTTTTAGTGAATTATTTTTTCTTGTGAATTATTTGTGCAGTATTGAAATTATATATATATATATATATATATATATAT
>NC_068982.1:77956188-77959503 GCF_001194135.2 Octopus bimaculoides | reverse complement strand
ATATATAAACCTCTCCTTCCCGGCCACCAAGGGAGACACGCCCCAAACACCCATAAAAAGCCGTCATAAACAACATCTCTATATAAGAAACCCAACCATAAAACACCATCTCACAATTACCTTTATCTAATCGCGTGCTCCCCAAACCCCAAACCCCATCCCTCCTAAAAAAGCAACCATTACAGATATCCTCTCCCAGTTCTGACCCTTCTAAAATAAAGAATTTACTGCCATAAAGTTAATCATTGTATATACTTTTGTTAAAATTGTATCCTCCCACGAAATTACAACCTACTCCTGTTTGTACCCCCACCCTGCATCACAGCTTATATGTTCTTGATATACCTATTGTTACATCTATAGGTGTCCATGTTAGTTTATTACACCAGAATATCATTGTTACTGAGTGTCTGTTGTTATGTACACACCCACACACAACCCATATATGCATATACATATATGTATATTTTCAGTGTGTATATATATATATATATATACATACATACATACATACATACATATATATATACACACATACATAGATATGCATGTATTTACACACACATATATATATATATAGTGTGTATGCGAGTGTGAGTGCGCGCGCGAGGATACGTGTGTTTGTGTGTGTGTAAAGCATTCGACCCTGTTCCCCGTAGATGGTTGCTGAAGTGTCTACATTTAGCAAAAATATTTATATGTTGCTGCCATTGGAAGGCTCACAAAAGCCTGACCAACAATTCTCACACTCACAACTGAGAGTAGAATGATCATCTCCAATGTTATAAATATTTCAAAAGAAATATTCTGAGCAAATAGTTGTTCTGAAATTGTATTCATTTTGGCATTATATCCAGTATCATTCTTGCTGCAAAAACCAAATGGTTACATGCTAGTATCTACAGCTGCTAGAGATATTAATGTAACCCATAATTTCTTTGTGCATGACCTGAAATTTATGCTAAAAATGTTAACAATACCATAAAACAGGAGTTAATAACATAAACAGGAGTCAATAACTGACTTAGGAATGGAATAGTAAATGTTAGTATTTGACTGTATAACGTGAAAAATCAGTGAACTAGACCCAAAACTGTTCACCAACGGTCTCTATCTCTCCTGTTCTACACAAAGAATGTTACAAATACCTAAGCATTGATGAAAACATATGATATGAAGTTTCTGTGTATAGAGTGGCCCGAAAATATTATACTAGATTTAGATAAATATAGCTGCCGGAACTCTCCTCTTAAAAGAAACTATCCCGCATTGCACTTGCAGTGCCTGTGCTGATCCTAGCATTTGAAATACTTTGGACTGTAGAGGGAATCCCCTCCGCAAGATTTTGTCATCAACTGGCAACTTCTACAGAAACAGTGATATCGACAGGCTCTTCCCAAGAAGAGATGAAGTAGAACAGTGCAACTTTCGAATGTCGTTGAATACTAAAGAGTCTCTCAGGAAGCACTCTCATCTTGATGACCTCCTATACCGCCCTCAGACATCGAGACCAACATACTTCAAACGTTCAGCATACCAAAACAGACTATACATGGGTATGTTTACCGAAGACTTGAACATAGTAATATTAACATCAAGTGCAGCCTCTCTTAGACTCATGACCGTTACAGCACATCTAACTTTGAAGGCAGGGTATTTGCAATCCAAGAACAGGAGACTGCTACGAAATACCTAGTAAACAATAGAGACAGTAAATCTCTTGGAACCCGAAGAAACAACTGAAAATGTAGGTTATGTTATATTTCTGTGGAAGACCACACATGTGATTTGCAGCTACCCAAAACAATGTACAATGCCATTCGAAAATAAGAGTATCCTGAAATAGATATAGAGAACCCCCATATTATTGAATACATGCACAAACATAAACAATGCGACGATCACACGCTACACACATTCCTTCCAAGCATTGCTGTAAACAGCGGAAGTGAGCTAGCACGTTAAAACTTAAGGTGAATGCACAGAAGTGTTCAAGTTCAATCTGTGTTTAGCGGCTTTACTCTATGTACTTTAGCTTCGTTACTATGGCAACAGTCCGGATACTTATTGATCAGATCACGTATACACACACACACACACACACACACTCACACACACACATAAAGGGTGCGGTGAATAAACTGTTGTCTAAATTACGCAAAAATGAAAATAACACTGATATATTTACCAAATTACATAAAAAATATCTTGAAATACTAAAGAGTAAAATTATTTTTAAAAATCACCATTGACTTCAATCACGGCCTCCAGACAACTTCGGAATCTCCTGCAAATCTCCTGGATGGTATCCTTGTTTAATTTGGTGAATGCTGCCATAATCCTTGCCTTCAGTTTATCTTTGGTGTTACAAGACGTTTTGCTGTTTTCTCGCTCAACTGCGCCCCATACATGATAATTAAGGGGTTTGCAGTCCGGAGAGTTAGATGGCCACACGTTAGGGATGATGTGTTCGCAGAAATTGTCTGACGTCCATGACTGGGTTCTCCTGCTTGTGTGACATGGTGCAGAGTCCTGTTGCCAGACATAGGGTCTTCCAGTAGCCACCCTCTTGACACAGGCACTTGATGTAGGCCTCCGTTTTGAGTTGCGGCCATGTGGTAAGATGAATGGAGGCATAACGTTGTCATCACTAGTGATCACTCCAGACACCATAACGTTGACTGGATGTTTGAATTTTATCACTCTCGGTACTTGTCCTCAGATTGCACTGTCCTCAGATTGACACCCAAACACTCTGAAATGAATGTAAAGGAGCTTCCGGCGCGAATTCCAAGCAGTACAGCATGTACAGCAGTACAAATCTCTGGCAGATTGAAGTGCGTAATGACGCTGTTTTTCTCACAGACGGTGCCCAACTGACCCTACTATACTGTGTAGTCGACAAAATCAAAAACACAGAATGCGCATGCGCGATATTAAAGATATAAAATAGCGACAATTTAGCCATCGCACCGTGTGTGTGTGTGTGGATCCATTGATATACTAATGTAATTTTCTAAGAAAGTTTAAATGAAAAGAATAAAAAGTTTTGCTGCTCACAACTATATTACAAAGTATAGGTATATCACTTATGCTAGCCATGGTATATTTCTATATTGATACGCCTTTCTGACCTTTGGTTTTCTCACTAATCTTGGTTCGTTGACCTTTTGCAGCCTTTATTCAGAAGACAATTTTTTGAGAGGATTTATGTCATTGCAGTAGATATTCATACTATAATACCAAAAGTACATCAATGTTTAGAAAAATACATACATACACGCACACACATACAGAGAAAGAGATAGAGAGATG
>NC_068982.1:77954861-77956150 GCF_001194135.2 Octopus bimaculoides | reverse complement strand
GTGTGTGTGTGTGTGTGTGTGTGTGTGTGTGTGTGTGTGTGTGTGTGTGTGTGTGTGTGTGTGTGTGTGTGTGTGAGCTTGTATTCTGAATTGATTTATGCTAATGCAAGTCATCAGAAGTATTTATTGTTGACTTCGTGTATTAAATTATATTCATTTTCTAGCAAGTCAACAGCAACGATCACTATGGTTATGAAACGAAAGTCTCTACTCTCATTTTCAGCAAATTTATTAACCATTTTTCCGCGGTCATCTTTCTGTTTTTACAACTAATGGACACGATCGAATTCACTTTTTCTCTACATTTTTTTTTCTTGTAATCTCTCTTTCATAATTTTTCTCATATTTCTTTCTCTAAATATTATATTTCAAATTAAATATCACAGCTTCTTCTTCTCTGGAGACTCTTTGACATGTCACTCATTTATTTATTACTTTCTTTCCTCTCCTTTGTCAATACTTGTAGCAAGAAAATTGTTTCCATATTCATGATGGTAGAAGGCTCAACTGAACACATCCTGTGATTTATATTTTCCGTTATGAGAAACAAGAATGTTTGTTTACTAAATGCTTTCTGCCAGAAATACAGAAGCATTCTAAAAATCAATCTACATTTGGTTAAGTTCTAGAAAAGTTAACTTCGGCGAGAAAATTGATACAAAGATTTGATATACATGACAAGAATTTTATGATATCGCTAAAATCATTTCGAAATCCACTTCTTTTTTTATCACTCTAGAAGGTATATTAAACATACTAAATTAATTCAGTGTCCACTAATAAAGCAAGGCTAGTTTAATTGTCTCATCTCATTTTCCATCCCTTGCAGATAAATGATACTCATCCAGGGAAACCATTATTATTGCATGCAAAATTTGTGCTTAGAATTCAAATTACACACCGAGGGCAATTTTTTCGTGCGGCCTTCCAATATCAGTAATATATTTTACATATATTCTTTTATTCGTTTCATCCATGCGGCTGCGGTCATGCTGGAGCACCATGCCTATACACGGAAACAGACGCCTTATTATCGCAAATTTAAGCACAAAGCCAACAGTTTTAGAGAGAGAAGATTTGTTGATTACACTGAACCCAGTACTTGACACGTATTTACTTTATCGGTTTCCAACAAGATGAAACGCAAAGTCGAACGTAAAACAAGACGAAATCATGTCTGGCAAATAAACTATTCAACCAATAACAACAACAATAATAATAATAATAATAATAATAATAATAATAATAATAATAATAATAATAATAATAATAATAATAATCGACTCCTA
>NC_068982.1:77953223-77954515 GCF_001194135.2 Octopus bimaculoides | reverse complement strand
GATTTCTGTTTCTCCAGTAATTCTCATTTGAAGACGAGCATTAACTTGATATATTGCCGACTTAATTAAAGAAGTCTTGAGATTTATCGAAAGACGGGTTTGACTTTTTGTCTTTTTGCAACACAGAGTTTGGCAAAAAATCCTCCCATACTGTTTTATCTGCTGCACCCGGCAACTAGCGAAGTAAGGCAGGTGGTAAAGGTGTCATTGTGCAGCTAATGTCTCTCATTTTTCCTTTCTTTTTTTTTTTTGTACACTGAGCATTTGCTGTTGAAAACGCTAATCAAGAATGGTGAAAGGGAGGGGTATTTATGAAGCACACTGTAACACAAACATCAATTATTCCGCTGTTTTCTGTGTATGTGCAGCAACGAGATGGGTGTGGCTTTTATGGTGGGGCGAGAAGAGATATTATATTTAAAATCTCATAGCAAACACCACAACCTTCCTGTCAAAGAAAAAATCAAATAAAACAACATAAAAACAAAATTTAAAAAACGAAGCTATTTTCACGTCGCAGCATTTTAGACAATTATCACCTGCCTTGCTTTCCGTCAGAGCTACGATATCGTATCACATTATCCCAAATGTAATATCCAGACGTCACGTTTTGTTCTTATCCAAATATAAACACTAACCAGGTATTATCAATTGATTGACTTACAATAACCTCTACCTCACTGCCTCTACTCACGAAATAAAATGGTGTCGTATTTTTCAAACAGCGCTCGTTACTTCGTTTCTCGATAATTTTCTGCTCTAATTACAATTACACCTTTTGTGTTGCTAGTTTTACACTTTTACTTGTTTTAATCATTGGACGGCGTTCATGCTAAAGGCACTGCCCTGAAAAGTTTACTCGAGCAAATCAATCATACTTCTTATTTTCAAGTCCGGTACTTATTCTTTCGGGCTCTTTTGTGAAACCTAAATTACGATGACGTAGAGAAACCAACACCGGTTGTCAAGCTGTGGCAGGAGGACAAACACAGACACGAAGACATACACACACACATACACACACACACACACACACACACACATACACACACACACACATATGTATAAAGATATTTCATCTTTTATCTTTTATTGTTTCAGTTAGTAGTCGGTGGCGTGCGTTGGGCACCACCTTGGAGAATTTTAATCGAACGAATCAACCCCACTACCTGTTTTTCAAAGCCTGGTGCTTATTCTAGCGGTTTCTTTTACCGAACCGCTAAGTTACAGGCGTACACACACCAACAGCGGTTGTCAAGTGGTGGTGCGAACAAACTCAGACACAAAGACAC
>NC_068982.1:77946928-77953026 GCF_001194135.2 Octopus bimaculoides | reverse complement strand
ATATATATATATATATATATATATATATATATATATATACATATGTGTGTGTATGTGTGTGTATATGTGTGTGTGTGTGCGTGTGCGTGTGTGTGTGTGATTCAAAAAGAAAATAGGAACTACACGTGGAAAAGATATGGGGAAAGTAAGAAGAAAAAACGGGAAAATGCACATAGGATATCAAAAAAAAATAAAGGCTTTTTTATGAAAAGTAGCAATAAACAAATACAATTAGATGAACTGGGGTAGAAGTAAGTGGAATGAAATTCATTATTTCGAATTGTTAAAGAGATTCAAAGTCAGACCGGTGTCGTCATTGCTGTTCACTGGTTTTGAATGCGTACCGCTTATCAAACGGTGTCGGGGCTACTAGTCCCTGAGTAAAAACATTGTGTAAGGGAGGTAAGTAGTTCTGGACGTGGTGCAATTAGGGTTGATATAATACTGTAATATGAATAGTATAAGGAATGTATGGGTGTTAGTGCCATTATTGGTAAGGTTAGTAGTGTTCTGTATTATGTTGTGCTCATGTTAAGTTGTGGATGATATTTATTGATGAAAGTTGCTTCTTTATTCATTCTTTGCTGTACTGAGGTGTTTTGTGAACATTGATATTCCTGTTTGGCCAATATATTGATTACTGCACCCTAAGCAGGTAATGGCATACATTAGGTTTTCCGAGGTACAGGTGAAATTCAACATCTCTTGCCGCTTTGTTAGCGACCGGCTTGAATTCTCGTAAGAGCTTAAATAAAACTCAAAGAAAAGTTATACATACACACATCCATCCATCCATACATACATACATACATACATACATACATACATACATACATGCATACACACACATACATACATACATACATACATACATACATACATACATACATGATGGTGGCTTCCTTGTTCTCGAGTATAGGATGACGATGCTTGTACGTCAAGCGATACCTATGCATGATGCTTTTAAAGTAAAGTAAAGCCTTGCACACAATCAATCCCATTCTCTGAACAACGATGACAGATACCCCAAAGAGAAAAACTAGTCAACATCATTGACTGCCATAAAGTCACAGGTTTTATCTTCTAGAGCAAGATGCTAGCACGAACTAGTGATCACTCAGTCCCATTAATGTAGTGCACCATGTCTACATTCCCATTTTCATGGGGTTTTTTTGCCTGAACCTGTTGTGCCTTCCCGTTGTTGAAAACGTATCAATCTTCTGTGCTGGCACAGTGTCTTCTGCACCAACGTCACCAGTTTGCTGATGGCTACTGCAATAAACGCTGACCATGAGAAATAACAAGATCATACATACATACATACATACATACATACATACATACATACATACATACCAAAGAAATTTGCATTAAAAGGTAATTATATTCTTGGGCTGAGCTTTTACATACTTAAGTTGTACAAAAAATTAAAAATAGAACAGTCGCGAGAATATTTCACTTTCAATATGTAGATCACAATATGATATAACGACTACAACAAAGTTTTGTCTCTATTGGTCAGAATGGAAAGCGCATGACATAAGATAAGGTTCCATTAGATAAATACTAAAAAAAAAATTAGAGTTGTTAGGTTTTAAATAGATGATAAGTTATTTTAGACTATGTGAATCTATTTTCTGATATAAGATAAGTTACATATCGCAGTAATGACCTCGCTCCATTTTCAACCAACATAATTCGTCGTTTCTATGCGGGGTTAGAGAAAAAAATACGCAAAAATATAATAAAGTCTAAAACGACAAACGGATACACAGACAGACAGACCGACAGACAGACACAAACACAATGACACACAGACAGGCAAACAAACAGACAGACAGAGTGAATGAGATAGATAGATAGATAGATAGATAGATAGATAGATAGATAGATAGATAGATAGATAGATAGATAGATATAGACACACGCACACACATACACACGCACACTCACACTCATATGCATGTATGTATGTATGCGTGTGTGTATGTATGTATGTATGTATGTTTATATGTATGTATGTATGTATGCATGCATGTATGTATGTATGTATGTATGGATGTATGTATGTATGTATGTGTAAGTGACCTTATAACTATTGATAATCAAGATTTATTTGAAGTCCGCTATCACGATATATTATCGTATCGCCTATTTTCACCGCTGTTATCAATTCCTATCGTACTAAACTAGCTCTTATCCCAGTTTTACTTTATTTAAACGGTCAACAGATATTTGTCTACCTCTTAAGGATTGCACGCCATTTTGGCGACAGATTTCAGTCCGTATAATGACATACATTGGGCCCTCAACTCCAGATGGAATTGTAGAAGCATCATTGTGATATGTGGCTTGTTTTAAGTGTATTTTGACCAAGTGAAGCCCAACCGAATGCTTCCAGAAAAAGAGCAGGAGAGAGAGAGGGAGAGAGAGAGAGAGAGAGAGAGAGAGAGAGAGAGAGAGAGAGAGAGAGAGAGAGAGAGAGAAAGTGAGTGAGAGAAAATTGAACCAAGTATAGGACTGGTACTTTACTGACCCTGAATCGCCAAAAGGCTGTGTTGACTTCGATGGGATTTGAACCCAGAGTGCAGATAGTCGGAGTGATTGATGCAGCACAATCTACTTGACGTTCTAACGATTCTGCTGCTTGACTGTGTTCGGGTGTTGTTTACAGTACTCAGGTTTCCTAAGAGATCACCCAGCTAAGTACTAACTAGGCTCGAACGTTGCATTCATAATATGGCCGAAAGCGATTTTGTCTATGGGAACATTTGTGTTCTGCACAGAATGCTAACTAGACAAGAGTCACTTATACAATATACAGCCGTCAACAGTTATGTGGTATGCATTACGATTAATGAGACCAGCGATTATGTGGACGAATTATGTAAATGATTTAATGATATAATGAGAACAAAAAATATATTCTATGTTGCCGTAAATCATTGTTTGTCATCTGTCCTGTGTTTGTCAATGTAAAGAACTGGCTGAAAGTGATATTGAAGTTATATATAATAGAAGAGCACGTGACATTACTTCCTCCAAATAGGTTCGAAAATTACAGTATGTTGTTGCTGAGCACGCACATCGACTAACTTCGGATTTTTATTGCTACATTATTTCATAGTGATGGGCACATCTGGGATGCTGCTATCGCTGTTACTCGACACACTGACATCCTGGATTGCATCCACAGAAAGGGCCACTCAACTGATTTGCTCTCCATCAATAATGGGCACATTCCAGCCTCTGGCACACAAGTATACTGTGTTCGCTCTCTCTGCGTTCTGTTTTCTATCGCTATTGTAGTGGCTTCTGTGCCATCCCTCTGTACTGAGAGAGACGTGCACACATTCTGAAGTCTTTCTATTTGCAAAATAATCCCCCACCAAAAAAATACGAAACATTTTCATCCGCAAAATCTTTGTAATCAAATTTGGGAGAGGCCGATTTAAAAACAACGACCGTTCACACCAAAATTCACAATTCCTTAAGAATTTCCCTCCACCACTTTCTTTGTTTGGCTCCAACTATTGACACTAGGTTGCTGTTTTCCTTCTCCATCTAAATGAGAAACTTCGATCCATTAAAATTGTTTATACTTATATACATCATTCAGTATATTTAGAGCGACCCGATTCGATAAAATAAACATGTCATGGAAGTGTTCAAAGTAGGAACTGCTATGTAAGTCCAGTAATGGAACTCCCCACATCCAATATTGTCTTTATTATCAAGAGTGGAGGAGTGATTTGAAAATAGAAACGGATGCACTGATATGCGCGGCACAAGAACAGGCATCGAGGACAAACTATGTGAAGTGCAGAATTGATAAAACAATCGAGACTGACGAATGTAGAATGTGTGATAAGAGGGATGGAATAGTGTGGAACAATGTTAGTGATTGCCCGAAATTGACACTACGTGAATACAAAAGGCGACATGACAATGTGGCAAGAATGATCCATTGGGAACTTGGTGGAAATAACGGTAAAAAAAAAAATAAGATCAAAGATGTGGTATTACAAAATCCCAGAAGGAGTCACTGAGAATGAGGATTGCAAGATCCTATGGGATGCAATGATTCAGTGTGACCAGCAGATTAGACATTGGAAACCTGACATTGTTGTAGTGAACAGAAAAGAAAAAAAGACCGTTTGATAACCTACATAGCATTCCTGGTGACAACAGGATCGAAGAGAGAAGAAAGAGTGAAAAACTATGACGAACCGCAGTAAGAAATGTGCAGGTTGTGGTCAATGAAGAAAGTAGACATAATACCAATAGTGATTGGTGCACTTGGAAGTATCAGTTCCCAACCACCAACATAGCTTTAAAAGATTGGAACAAATGTAAAGATAGAACACGTACAAAAATTATCATTGCTTGCAGCTGCAAGAGTACTCCGCACTGTTCTTGAAGCATGTGCTTCAGTAAACAAGTGTCACTTTAGTCTGCTCTGGCAGCGCAGACAGCTGACACTTTTTCCATCATACCCAGCAAAATAAAGCTCTAATAATAATAATAATAATAATAATAATAATAATAATAATAATAATAATAATAATAATGAAATAATAATAATAATTGCCCTGATGCAGTACCAGGCATTGTCTCTCATGGCTTCTGATCTTAACTGATTAGAAGTGTTATCATGTACATTGTTTTATCTTGGTAAAGAAGATGAGCTACAGCAAATATTATGGTCGATACTACAGATTTGCATGTCAGCTGTTTGACCTTAACCAGTTAAGCATTTCCCTTAGTGGCTGATGATATGTGCATCTCTGGTCACGAGCAGAAGTAGTAAGGGAGCATCATAGCCATGTGCTGAGAGGAATTCTTTGGGGTTTGGATAATTCATCTTTGGAAACGTGGGTATGTCGTTCAACATCCTTAAACAACTCTTATTCAGGAATCTTTTGAGCGGGAAGGGCTACTCAACCTGAAGAAAATTCTAACTGGACCCCATCTGCAAGGTCATTCGCTGTTTATCTTAATATGAGATCACCATGTCGCGCACATATGGTTGTGATGCATGTGCCTGGTGTACCCTTATCAGACGGGTAGCGATGATGCGAAAACTGGGCTTCGTATATTTTACCCCCAGTTTCACTTTGATGGCATGCACTGCGGTGTCACTCAACAATAAAAAGAGAGTTTGAGAGAAAGAATGAATGACAGGAAAGTAGGAATAACTTTCCAGATTGACAATAAAATCAAATAAAACCAATGAGTATTCCAGAAATATCCATCGTTGAACAAATTAATAATGAGATGTCGCTGATGGATATATTGCTGTTTAAATAATTAAATAGTTTATAATTATAACAGACGATGGAAGGCTGGCTGGATGGCTGACAGATTATATAGTTGGCTGTCTGTTTGCTTGGCAGGATTGATGGCCGGATGGATAGAAAGAGTAGGTCGATGGACGGATGGGTGAACGAGTGTGTGTGTGGATGAATGGGCGGATGATTGAATAAATGAGTGGGTGGATGGATGGATGGATGGATGGATGGATGGATGGTTGGATGGATGGATGGGTTGGTACTTAGCGTTGCGGGGTATGCATGTTAAGTATGTCTGCATGAATGCAGGTAGATAGATAGACAGACACACAGACAGACACACAGACAGACACACAGACAGACAGGTAGATAGATAGATAGATAGATAGATAGATAGATAGATAGATAGATAGATAGACGTAGGAAACGAAGGCACGTGGCTTTGTGGTTAGGAATATGGGACTCATGATTGTAAGATTGTGTTTTCGATTTCTGGACCGAGCACTTCATTTCACATTCTTCAAGTTCACTCAAGTGACAAAAATGAGTATTTCTGTGATCGACCTGCATCCCATCCAGGGAGGAATATGTTCGCCACAGAAACTGGGAAAGCAGCTTCTTGAGCCAACATGAATCGAGTAGTTTTATCCTTTTTCTTATGGTGTGTCGGAAAGAAAAATGACGAAATTGAAATTTATCTTAATATCCTTTCTACTATATTTTCCAATATATTCTATTATTTACACACACACACACACACACACACACACACACACACACACACACACACACACACACACACACACA
>NC_068982.1:77944920-77945431 GCF_001194135.2 Octopus bimaculoides | reverse complement strand
CACACACATAGATAGATAGATAGATAGATAGATAGATAGATAGATAGATAGACACACACATACTTATGAGAGATAGCGAGAGAGGTAGGAAGAGATAATGAGATACTGATGGAGATTCAGTTAGAGCAGGTGATCTGGTTGAAGTATCCAACATGAGAGAAAGAGAGGAGAGAAAGAGAGGGAGAGAAGCAAATAGAGAGATACTGAATGAACGATAGGGGTGATGAGGTGATGAGGTGATTGATAAAGCAGGTGACGTGAGCGTCCATGTGTCCATCTGTCAGTCGGAGGTGATATTACGGTGGATGGTGTCAGTTGTATGAGATGCTATTTCTCAGGAATCCGATCATAGACAGGATACATTTGGTGGCAGTCTTGACATAACATTCACAGGATGGAGGAGAGAATTGACAGGTTGGGAATGGTGGCGGGTTGGTGAAGTAAAAGAGGAGAGGGATGTTTGTGTGTGTGCGCGCGTGTGTGTGTGTGTATGTGTGCGCACGCGTGTGTG
>NC_068982.1:77941798-77944910 GCF_001194135.2 Octopus bimaculoides | reverse complement strand
CGCGTGTGTGTGTGTGAGAGAGAGAGAGAGAGAGAGGGCGAGACAAAGACAAAGAGAGAAAAGCAGAGACAGAGATAGAGTCAGAGAGAAAGAGATAGAAGGCTGACAATTGAAGGTGTGTGAAAAGAAAATTGACAGAGACGAGGATTTAGGGAATTAGAAGGGTGGAGAGATGTCTAAACGGTGAGTGTATGTGTTTATGCTTGTGTGTATGTACGTGTGTGAGTGTGTGTGTGTGTGTGGGTGTGTGGGTGTGAGAGAGAGAGAGTGGGGCTGCAAAATGAAAGTGTGAGGGTAGAAAATTGACAGAGGGGGTAGGTTCGTGAAATAGAAGACTGAAGTGATATCTAAATGTGTGGAGGTGTCTGTGTTTGTGTGCGTGTGTGCGTATGTGTATGTGAAGTTGGGGATATGTGTGTGTAATAGAAAGAGGTAGGAGTTGTCAAGTGAAAGCGTGGGAGGAGATGTAGTAAGAGTTAGGAATGAAGTGAAGTGTATGAGAAAGTTGGTGGAATAAGAGTGAGTGCGAGTGGAGCCTAAGTGAGAGAGAAAAGGAGGGTTGAGTGATTGGTGAGAGTAAGTGAGTGCATATGTGAGAGTAATGTTGAGAAAGGAAGAGCTGGTCGCAGAAGGAACCTCTACGTGGGCGCTTGAGCCGCGAAAAAAAGCAGCCAGTTCTGTTTCAAATCTCACCCTATTGTCTTTAATAAATGTAAAACTTATTGAACACTATAGCTAAAGCAATGTGTGTGCGTGTAGGAGCATAATAGCTCAAATGGTTACGTAGTTCACCGCAACCATGAAGACCCGGGTCGAATCCCCAGCATGGCGTCTTGGGTAAATGCCATTTCCTATACATAACTTTGGCTCGATCCATACTTCGCGAGTAGAACTGGGTAGACGAAATTGTATTGAAGCCTGTCGGGTTGATTATAATTGTAATCCAAAAAGTATGACCTTGTCATACATTAGCTCTTGATGATTCTGTCTGACATATTGCATTAATTGTACACGTGTCTACGGAATATTCAGCCATTTACACGTTTATCCAAGCTCATGTAGTTTACTTGATCGAACAAAAGACAAATGTTAATCGTCAACCGACAGAATTCCACCATCATGCTTGCTTGCTTGTGTGTGTGTGTGTGTGTGTGTGTGTGTGTGTGTATGCATAGTTGGGGTATGATATATGTGAAAAATGTTGCTAAACAAAGAAAAAGTACTCGATACTATGAGGTGAAATAATGATCCCCAAATCTGAGTATAAAAGACGAGTTGGGGGCGAATACTGATTCGCTACTCACCTACAACTAAATAACGACTCCTACTGCATTGTTTATACATATGTATTCTTTCTTTCTCTCTCTAGCTCTCTCTCTCTCTCTCTCTCTCTCTCTCTCTCTCTCTCTCTCTCTCTCTCTCTCTCTCTCTCTCTCTCTCTCTCTCTCTCTCTCTCTCTCTCCCTCTCTTTCTATCTATCTATCTCTCCTATATAATAATCTTTTTGCTCGGTAGATTTTGTGATGTATTCTTTTATTCTTTCATTCTTTTACATGTTTCAGTCATTTGAATGCGGCCGTGCTGGAGCACCGCCTTTAAGATTTTTTTAGTCGAAAAATCGACCCCAGGACTTATTCTTTCTAAACTTAGTACTTATTCTATCGGTCTCTTTTGCCGGACCGACAGGTTGCGTGGACCTAAACATACCAACATTGGTTGTCAAGCGATGATGGGGGGAAACAACACAGACACAAAAACACACACACATAAATACACACACACACATACACATTCACGTACACATACACATATACATACATATATACATACATACATACATACATACATATATATATATATATATATATATATATATGTGTGTGTGTGTGTGTGTGTGTGTGTGTGTGTGTGTGTGTGTGTATACAGCTGAATTACCCGATAATACCCAGAAAAGCAGGGGTTATTTCCAGTTCCCATTCCCATTACACTGTTTCATGTCCTATCCCGCTCCCTGTTCAGTTCCCGTTTTAGTTCTGCTCCCATTCCTATCCCCAATTCTATGTCAATATATAAATTTTAGAATCAGTTAGGTGTAATTAAGCCATCAAATATTTTATTAACCTTTATGGTGATAGTTTATTGCTAAAACTAGGTATTACAAACTATTAATACAATTAGTAGGTGAATAAAGAATGTCTCTATATTATTTTAACAAACGAATATGCATCTGAGTAAAATAAATGAGTTGACTGGTAATACCGGGAAAGCAGGGTTTGTCCCCAGTTCCCGTTTACCATTACACTGTGTCATGTCCTAACCCGTCTTTATGCCCAACTTGTCGTTTATGATAATAATTTATTGCTAAAAGTAGGTACTTCAAACTATTAAATCGATTAGTGGGTAAATAAGGAATGTCCCTATATTATTTTAACAAACGAATATGCATCTGAGTACAATAAATTAGATAAATAGATAGATTTACAAATACATTGACAAATAGTTTGCGTATTGTAGCTGGCGTTGTCACATGTCGTAGCTTATTGTAGATAATTTGTAAATATGTAAATTTGTAAAATTTCGCAGCAAACATACTACACCTATACCCAGCCAAGCCAAACCAAACCTCCAGCCAAGCATACTGCCCGATAGTTTGCTACAGTATGGTGCTATTCTTGTGCTACGGCTGAAGTTAGCAAAATTGCCACCTCGAATCAAGGAAATTCGCTGTAGTTGCCAGGCGCAAGGTTCTCATTAAAGAGATTCACCATTTAAAAAAAATCTTTTAGTCAATAATGCACTTCTTTTTGTACTCAGTATTTAATAAAAGAGTTACCGGTAGATTCTTTTGTATTAAATAATTGTGATAAAATATTAAAAATAATGTTTTTTTCCAACCACCGGTGGGACATACATTTTTCTCGAAAGTTATAGTGGGGCCTGGGGAAAAAATAGATAGGGAAACATTGGTTCAGTAATTTACATCAATCTCAGTACTTGATTGATATATATTTCATCGACTGCGAAAGGATGAGAGGCAAAGTTGACTTCGTTGAGAATTGAATGCAGGGTAGGAAAGAGTGCCAGAAGCTATCTTTTCCAACATCTTAAACGA
>NC_068982.1:77940842-77941788 GCF_001194135.2 Octopus bimaculoides | reverse complement strand
ATGTAACTGGTACTTTATTCTATCGACCCCGGAATAATGAAAGGTAAGCTTGACTCCGATGGTATTTGAATTCAGAACGCAAAAGAGCCGGAAGAAATACTGCAAAGCATTTTGTTCTATAGCTAACGTTTCTGCCAGTTCACCCCATTAATAATAATAATAATAATCCTTTCTACTAAAGACACAAGGCCTTGAATTTTGGGGGAGGAGACTAGTCAATTACATAGACGCCCAGTGTTTCACTGGTACTTAATTTATCGACTCCGAAAGGATGAAAAGCAAAGTCAACTTCGGTTGAATTTGAACTCACAAGGTAATGACACACGAAATGCCGTTAAGCATTTAAACCGACGTGCTAGCGATACTGCTAGCTCGCCGCCTTAATAATAATAATAATAATGATAATAATAATAATAATAATAATAATAATAATAAGAAGAAGAAGAAGAAGAAGAAGAAGAAGAAGAAGAAGAAGAAGAAGAAGAAGAAGAAGAAGAAGAAGAAGAAGAAGAAGAAGAAGAAGATTAACAGCAACAACAACAACAGAAATGAGAAGAAATTTCTTTTTAAAACCTATCCCATTATTTCAGTATTATCACGTGATAAATGACTTTACAGACAATGTTTTGCAGTTATTAGGTCATGTTAATGCTCGCCTTGTTCAACAATTCTTAGTAACTTTAGGACGTGATTTACCAGACGAGATCAACGTGTCAGGAATTCACCCTTATCACCACTTGCTAAAAGCAGATGGGAACAAACGCCCTTGAAAATAATAATAATAATAATAATAATAATAATAATAATAATAATAATAATAATAATAATAATAATGATGATGATGATGATGATGATGATAAAGAAGAATTATATGTCCATGCATGCAGTCAGCGGTAATGAGGTATGTATATATATACAAATGTGTATGTATATATATATATATATA
>NC_068982.1:77939548-77940544 GCF_001194135.2 Octopus bimaculoides | reverse complement strand
TTCAAATTTCTCTACTTCATTGTGTCGTGTTCATTCCAGTCTGAGAAAGAAGAGTTCTAGATAGGGGGAGGTAATTAGAGATTTCTTCCGGTATAGGGGAGATACTCGAAATCTAGGAGGTGGTAGAATTTGATTAATTTACCATGGTTTTGTTCTATATTTTTCCCCCTTTTTTTCTCAGTGGGGTGATGAATTTCCTTATTTAAATGTGTTAGCAATGGTTAAGTTTGGGTTTGTATTTTTGAATGAAAAAGGTTTCCTTATTTAATCTAATCTGTGTTGGTGTTTTAATGGCACATTGATAAAAAGGAAAGATTATAAATTTAAAAGCAGCAGAAATATAACAAAAGACTGTTACTCGGAGTTTCACGTTATATTCTATAGACATGCCTATCCTAAATATATTTCTCAGACAGGCAGAACCAGTGTGACGCAATGTTATAAAGCTGCATCTATTGAAATCCTCTTACAATCCATCCGAAAGTCCTCATTACAATTCCCGTCCATCCAGTTTCACCCACAAGTTGTAGATTGACTCGACGCTATCAAAAATAACATTTGCCCAAGAACCCATGCATCAGAATTGCAACCAGGACTTAATGATATGCGAATAGATCTTCTTAAGCCATTGATATTCATAACAAGACACATGTACTCCATATAGTATATCAAAATTAGTATTAGCGAGGTAATTTTTGACCGAAAGTGCTCAACGAACCTCCATAAAATTTATAATTTTCTGGAGCTATGATATTAAGTTTATATTGTGAAAGAATAAACAAAAGGAATCACTTCTGATACACTTTTGATAAATCTGTAACTCATAGGTGATATGCTTCACAATCAATTGTCATGCATCACAGTTGTAGAATGCGCCTCTTCAGATGACTTTTTAAAAATAAGTATCTCGCTATATCTTCACTCCACTTCACTTTGCCTTATAATAACCTATAGCTGGGTAGGTGCTGCATTCTAGCATATATATGTATATATATA
>NC_068982.1:77936401-77939405 GCF_001194135.2 Octopus bimaculoides | reverse complement strand
AATAAGGGTAGAAAAAAATTTTGAACATTTTCATACCGGTAGCTAGCACGCGTAATAAAGTCAATAGACAACATATTTTCATATATTATAGTGTATAAACAATTTAAGTATTTATACACGAAAGAGGTGACCTTTGACAGGACACCTTACATGCAAGAAAAGGTTATTTAAGCCCAAACCACGAATAAAAGCACTTTCAAAGGGAATGAAAATAAAAGATATTTTTGTAGTTACCCTCACACTCGAGTTTCTGTATCGATGTGCAAATAAATTAATTAGCCATCTGTACATCCAGTGAGGTCGCTAAAATTAATGCATATTTATGCAGCAAATAGCACAGAAAACACAAGTGCTGCATGCTTATACATTATAATTTTCAAATCCACCACGTAAGCGCACTTACATTCGACAGCAAATAATAACAAAAAAAATTCAAACTGCGTAACAGAAAGGCTTTGAAATTATGAAAATTTTACTGTGAAAATAATAAGGGTAGTAAATTTAGAAAAATTTTCATACCGGTGGCTAGCATGCGTATTAAAGTCAATAAGCATAGGATATTAAAGTGGAGCTGGAGGGAAGACTGCAGTTTCCCCATGTCGTCCATACAACCCTGAGGCCCGATGTATTTTCTGTGGTCTAAAAAGGCAAAGAAAATAATCTTGATCGATTCCCTTTCGAAAGTAGAGTGTGATTAAGCTTCCAAATTCAAAGCCCTTCCAATTCAAAGATTGCAGGGAGAAGGGATGTCAATCGTGGCTTCTCCCAGTCGAAGTTGACTGCAGGGGATTCCCTGCCCAGCTGGTATGAGAGGAAAAAAGTGAAGGGCGAATGAGCGCAGGATGTGAGAGGCAGCAGAAAGAGCTTCTTACTGATTATGGAGCAAGAAAGAAAAGTTAAGCTAGATGCCAAGAGATGATGAGCAGTGATTTGGCCACCTCTGATGAACGCAGGATACCACTTGATGACATTAGTTCTTCCTAGCCAAAGCTCCATTCACTTTCAGATCTAAGAACTCTACCTCACTGCTGAATTCTAGATCTGAAATTTTAGCGGTTGTAAGCATATGGCTAAATGTCTGCTGACGAATTGGAAAGTACCACCCTCTCCGGGTTGAGAAGCTGTACCACAGACTCTAGGCTACTATCTTTTAAGCCTTATATACGGTCAAAGGGAAAATAACCATATATATATATATATACACACACACACACACACACACACACATATATATATATATATATATATATATATATATATATATACATAGATATATATATATATGTATATGTGCATACATATATGTGTATATATGTATAACACATATATATATGTGTGTGTAAATGTGTATGTATATATATAGATGTATATATTTATATGTATGTATATATACGTATGTATATGCCTGCGTATATATATGTGTACGCGCGCGCGTGCGTATGCATGTATCCTATTCGCTTTGTCAGTAGTTTACCATATACATATATAAAAACAGATTTATATCCATATAAAATACTCTTACACATACGTGCGTGGATGGATATTCGCATGTACATATGGTATATACGTATGCAATTACAAACACGCACACGCACGCACGCATGCACACACACACGCACACACATACACTCATACACAGCAGCTAAGAAAAGTTTCTAAAATTACACAGAAAAATAAATGATAATAAGTTGATGTTAATTAGAGCAGAAAATCTTCGAATCCTAAAGTAACTAACAATCTTTAACGCAGGGTTTGAACTAATTGTAACACGGACAATAAATATATTTGGTTGTTCGAATGAGTGGTTCAAATGAAAACATCTGGCTAGAGATTTGACGTGTGCAAAAGGAGATGTCAAAAACAACTAGATACTACATGTGGGATGATATGATATGGGATAATAAGGGATAATATGATAGGCTATTATAATAGCATGTACGATAATATGAGAGGCCTTTATTGTAATAGCTTCCACACAGAAAACAGACGCGAGATAAACATCTAAAATTCTTGTGTCAAGCAAATAATGCCTTTTATGTATTTGTTTATTTATGTATTCATCTATTAAGATGTTTTATTTGTTTGTTTTGTGTGTTTTGTTTACTGGTGGCCTTTAAAAGTTGGTTGATATTTTCTTCCTCCATGAAAGTTCAATACCAATCAATCGATTAAAGCATGAAAGCATAGGGGTCAAAAAAGAGAACAAAAATAGGATTGATGGAGCAGGCTCTCTATTTCTCTCTCTCTATCTATATATATATATATATGCATATATATAAATGGAACAAAAACGCAATAGAGGACAATAAAACATACGGACAGATAGACAATACAAAGGCGGACAGGGAAAAAAGGACGAGTCATTCGTGGCTTCTTTTTCAGTCAAGTTACCAGATGTCGTTACCGTTTCGGGCTGTTACACTTGAGACAGTTCGATCTGGTTGCCCACCAAAAAGTCTAAGCTAAGAGCATTAGATTTTTTGTAAGAAAGCTAGCGAATGTGTACGGCAACAAGGACTAAAAACGGAGTACATGGTACACAATTACAAATACAAACAAGTGTCTTTCGACTGAAAACGAATCAAATTGAGCTGGAGCGTATGAAGTGAAAGCCTAAAGGCAGGAACATAGGAGATAGATATAAGCGGTGTTGGCGGTCGGTAGTTAGGCCAAGAAATAAAGATCATAGCTGGCCGGACACCGGTCACGTGGAAGGAGGAGAGAGGGCTAAGGGGCAGCGGGATTGAAAGATTAGGGAAAAAATTAGAGACAAAGGGAAAGGTACAGGGGAGATAAACGAAGAGGAAAAGTGGGAGTTAAAGAGAGGGCCAAGAAGAAATGTGTGAGATAGGGGGACCCTCCCACCTTGTCCAATCCGCCCTCGCCCGCGCTCGTCGAATCGACCGCACCACCGCCCTCTCTCCTCCCCCACACCAATCCCCTAACCGTACCCCCTTCCCACTCCGTTTCCACCCTGCCACCCTACCCCTTCGTCGGAGGATCC
>NC_068982.1:77934376-77935072 GCF_001194135.2 Octopus bimaculoides | reverse complement strand
CTCACACGCTCAGACTCGCCCACACACTTATACAAACGCACATACACACGCACACTTGCGCATACACACACACGCTAACAATCACGCAAACATACACACACACACACAAGCATACACACCCCTGCACACATAACCCACATATACCCCCATTCACAAATACCTCCCACACACCTGACAACCCATGCACACCCCCATTCACACATACCTCCCATGCGCCTACACACACACCTCCCACACACCTTACATATATACCGCCCACATACACGACAAACATACATGCGCGCCCTCACACACACATATAGACGAACGCACATATATACACACACACACCCATATATACGCGCACGCCTACATACACAGCCGCATACACATGCATACACATACACACACACGCACGCACAAAAACATATACATACACACACGCGCACATACAAAATACACACACACACGTACACGTACCCAACACCTACAACCCCACACAAACACGAACACACACATGCTCAAAAAACCGCCTGTTGACCTTCCACCTAAAAGTCTATAAGCATCCACTAACCATTCCTGCTACTAATTCCTTCCACTACGTCATACACACACACACACACAAGCACACTAACAGATAAACCACCAAACCATGCACACACACACACACACACACACACACACATACATACGCACACACACGTTCTGTTATCACAC
>NC_068982.1:77929876-77933292 GCF_001194135.2 Octopus bimaculoides | reverse complement strand
ATATATATATATATATATATATATATACATATATATACATGTAGGCGCAGGTGTGGCTGTGTGGTAAGAAGTTTGCGTCTCAGCCACATGGATCAGGGTTCAGTCCCACTGTGTGACAACTTGGGCAAGTGTCTTCTACTATAGCCTCGAACCGACCAAAGCTTTGTGAGGAATTGGTTGACGGAAACTGAAAGAAGTCCCTCGTATAGATGTATATGTGTGTGTCTTGGTGCCTGTGTTTGACCCCACCACCGCTTGAGAACCGTTGTTGGGGTGTTTATGTCCTCGTAACATTAGCGGTTCAGCAAAAGAAACCGATAAAATAAGAACCAAGCTTTAAAAAATAATTACCGGAGTTGATTAAATTTCTTCAAGGCGGCGCCTTAGCAAGGCCGCAATCAAATGATAAAACATCTAAAAGATAGAAGATATATGAACGTACGCATACATATGCATGTACGTGTGTGTGTGTGCATACATACATACATACATACATGCATACATAGGTTTGGTGGTACAAACAGAACTCAAAACGTGACTATGTAATACGAGTTTATATTTTTATTTTACGTCTGTTACAATGTGTTTCAAAGGCTGAGAGTTTCTTTGCATAGCACTTGATGAACTTTCGACAACTGTCATGCATGAAACTCATAGCCTTTGAGTCACTTCGTACGTTCTGCCGACTAAAGGTTAAAAAAATACAAACACACACACATGATGGGCTTCTTTCAGTTTCCGTCTACCAAATCCACTCACAAGGCTTTTTTTCAGTCTGAGGCTATAGTAGAAGATACTTGCCCAAGGTGCCACGCAGTGAGATTGTACCCGGAACCATATGGTTGGTAAGCAAGCTACTTAACACACACCCACTCATGCGCATATATACATGCATATGCATGTATAATATATATGCAAATACATATATACACATATGTATGTGGATATGTGTGTGCGCGCGCGTGCCATCTGTTTTGGAAGCTCAATTAATCGTTAAAGAAGATACCAGTGACTGTAGACATTCATTCTGTCATTCTTGTACTGATTTTAACATGGCAGAAATAATCTACAAACACCGGATCTAGGAATCTAATATGGCTGCTTTGAAATTTGAAGTAATTTCAAAATAACTTAACTGATAACAATATAAGTAGTCTTCTTTTTATTGATATCGTTCTTCAGTATTCTCTTTTATAACCTCTATTTTTATGTGCTCTATTATGTTTTATTATTTATTTATTTTGTCCTTCCATACTGCTGTCCTCCCGGGTCTTTGAATTTCTTTGCACTTTTTATCTACTTCCTCTTTTTCTTTCTTTCTTCAGCCTTCTTTCTTTTTTTTTTTCATACCAGTTTTGTCTCTTCTTTCTCTCTGTCTGTCTCTCCTTTTCCCTCTCACTCTATGTCCTCCTTCCCTCTGCCTCCCCCTCTCTCTCTCTCACTGTATCTCTCTGGCGTTCTTTTTGTCTCCTATCTACCTGTGCGTCTCTCTGTTTTTCTCTGTTTCTGTCTCTCACTCTATCTTGCCTATTCTTCTTATACTTTCAATTGTTTCTGAAATCTGGATAATTTTTCGTTGTTTATTTCCAGAGGTTTGTTTCTTGTTGCGGATATTTTTCACCAGAGAACAATTACAAAGCCACTTCCTGACAGTCAGTATCGATCCTTCGTTGAAGCCAATTCTCTTTACTTGATCCAATATTGATCAGAAGAATACCATGATTTCTATAATTCACCGGTAACAGACCCCTGCCAAATAATACAAACATATATGCCAGGACAAAGAATCCAAAATACATACAACTGCGAAGCTTTGGGAATCAAATCACATACTTCACTAATGCTCGTGCAAAAGGCATGAACGTTTCATCGTCCTGTTCTTTTTCTGAATAAATTCGGCCTTTAATTTTGTGTAATAAATTATTAATTTCTGAGATTGGCATTGAGCCAAAATATTAGAGGTGGAGAGGATGGTTATAGTGTAATAATTTGGCACCATTATTTGCCTGGATGTTATCGATTTCAGATCAATGAAAAGCAAAAACAGCTTTGTGATGATTTGATCTCAGAGTATAAATACAGTTTGACAAGCAATGTAAATAATTCTTACCCATAGGGACAATCATTTCTCTGAATAACAAATTATTGTTACCACTTTTAATGTCGAGAACTTGGTAAGCGAGTCTCCGATTACATTTTAGTTCTGACTTGGAATCACTCGATTTTCTTTTCTTACCCTAATCCTTCTAATAAAGCATAATCCGATGTAATCCAATAATGAAGGTCTCGATTGTTGTTGTTGCTATGTTTTGTCGTTAAAATGTGTTACAGTAACGTCGACCGTTTAAATTGGTAAAGTTAAACACTGTACCAAACTAGGTTCCAGTATTTAGTTCCAGCCTTCTGTGTTCCAATTTCAAATTCTTTAGCTGAATTCGACATCATTTTATCATGCGATACGGGTAAAGTAAAGTACCAATAATATATTGTGACTAATTCTATATAAATTTGTTTTCAAAAATATTGGCTACGAGTAGTGGATTAAATAAAATATAAAGTACTGCGACTTAGTGGATAAAAGTGTTGGAATCTTGCGAGAAATAAATACCCACAAACTTTAAACATTAACCGTCGGAGAACAAATATAGCCTCTGTCAATGAACGAAGATGAAACAATTTGAAAGGCATTGTTTTGCCCAAGAGAAAATACGAGAAAATACCAGAGACACAAATACCATGTCGTTGTTGTTGACAAATAAAATAAATTGGTTTGTCTGTAGTAAATTTAGTGGAAAAACAACTCAGCAGTTAGGCAGTTATGTATGTTAATTATATCACAGGAGTCGTTTTAGTTATCATAATAGCTAAAATTGCCGCCCTTTTACATTCCAATGAAAAAATATCATAATAAATAGCTGTGAAACTGAGTTTAATCAAGTTTCTGAATAGCAGACTATTAATTAAATTTATATGAATAGCAACTGGTTTGAATGAGTGCGTCCGTGTGTACTTAGCTCTATATAAAAATAACCGATATAAATGTTGGTTGGTTGATTGGTTGGTCCACTAGAATTTTCAATGGAATAGATTATGATTATCTTTTATCTTTTACTTGCTTCAGTCATTAGACTGCGACCATGCTGGGGCACCGCTTTGAAGAATTTTTAGTCGAATGAATAGACCTCAGTACTTTTTTTAAAGACTGATCTCTTTTAACGAACCGCTAGGTAGCGTGACGTAAACACACCAACACCTGTTGGTAAGCAGTGGGTGAAATCCTGTTACTCAGGATTTCACGTTTCGAGCGGAGCTCTTCATCCGAAATATAGAAAAAGTCCAAAGAAGGGAAGACGAAGAAAGAAAATCGCCAACGATGCACACACACACACACACACACACACACAGATATATATATA
>NC_068982.1:77921373-77928840 GCF_001194135.2 Octopus bimaculoides | reverse complement strand
GTTGCTTAATATGTTTTGCTAAAATTGCTGTTTCTTCTCAGATATCATCAGAAAAAAGGTAATTAAAATTCATTAAAATGACAGATCTATCGAACTTTCAAAGAGGTCAAATTGTTGGATGCTCGTATAGCAGGCGCTAGCATAACGACAACAGCCGAAATGTTTAGTGTATCAAGAAGTACTGTCTCGAAAGTAATAACAGCCTTTGAGAAAGAGGGAAAAAAAACCTCCTCGTCGAAACAAAACTCCAGAAGAAAACCAAAACTTTCAGATAGGGTCCGTCGGACTCTTACACGAATTGTTAGAAAGGATCACAAAAGTACAGCTCCCAAAATTACTGCAGAGCTTAATGACCACCTCGAGAACCCGGGTTTTACAAAAATTGTATGCCGGGAGCTTCACAAAGCAGGATTTCACAGGAGGGCTGCAATCAGAAAACCACTACTTTCAAAACAAATCTTGCAAAGCGTTTAGAGTGGAAACAGCCAAAGGAAGCATTTGACCCAGACTACCTTCTTTCGACTGTTAAACATGGAGTAGGATCTTTAAAGATCTGGAGGACTATATCATGGAAATCCGCTGGCCCAATGGTTTCTCTTCATGATAGAATTAATAGTGAAGACCATTTATGCATTTTATCTGATCAAATTCATCCTATGGCTTCGGAACTGTTTCCGGGGGAAAACGCAATCTTTCAGGATGATAATGCACCAATTCACACAGCTAAAGTTGTTACTGAATGGCACGAGGAACATTCTAGTGAAGTTGAGCATCTTATCTGACCACCACAGTCTCCAAATCTCAATATTATTGAACATTTATGGTGCGTTTTAGAAAAACAAGTAAGGAGTCAATATCTTCCACCATCATCACTACAAGAACTGGAGACTGTTTTAGCTGAAGGGTGGACAAAAATTCCTTTGGAAACAATTCAAGCTTTGTACGAGTCCATACCTCGTAGAATTCAAGCTGTAATTACTGCCAAAGGCGGTCCTACTCCATATTAAAATAAATTTGTTTGAAATTTTAAGGTGTTTCCATTATTTTGTCCAACTTCTGTATACAGAAATCAATGAATAGTGTGTATTCAGTGGGATTATTGTAAGTATTTGTTGTTGTTGTTGCTTTCTCTAACTTCATTTGATTGTGTTGCTTTGTGAAAAAGAAAAAGTGTGAATAATATTTTGTTAGCGTGTGTGTATGTGCCTGTGTGTGTGTGTGCGTGCGTGCATATGAAACATATAGGAAAGGTGTGTTATTGGATATATTTGTAAACAAGTGAATATATTCATCAAAATTAGTGGCCTGTGATTTTGAGGGAATTAAGGTTTACGTAAGTGTGTATGTGCGTGTTTGTGCGTGATTTTTTTCAATTTGCGTCTGAGGAGTGGAGAATAAGGAAGAAGTAATATAAAGAGTAATACTATGTAAAGGGATTAGATAATTTGATAGAACGATAAATAGACAGGCAGATATGGATGAATGGATGGATGGATGGATGGATGGATGGATGGTTGGATGGATGGATGGATGGTGAGATAGACAGACAGACAGGTACAAACAGATGGATAGACAGATAAATACATATATACATATGTTGATAGGCCTACGGGCAGAGAGGTAAATAGATAAGTAGATGCAGATAAAAATAGGCAGACAGAGAGAGACAGATAAACAGATAAAAAGGAGGAGAGAGAGCGGAGAGAGAAATACAGATAGAGATGAATTAATAGATACGCAGATCTGTCTCTACTAATTACATTGAGAGAGAACCGAGGTCTTCTTTTCGATTTATTAACATGTAATTCATTACACACTCCCATATATGTATGTATATATGTATGTATGTGTTTCTGCGTGTGTGTGTGTGTGTGTGTAGATATATATATATATATATATCTGCGCGCGCGCGCAAAAGGCGGCGAGCTGACAGAAACGTTACCACGCCGGGCGAAATGTTTAACGGTATTTCGTCTGAGTTCAAATTCCGCCGAGGTCGACTTTGCCTTTCATCCTTTCGGGGTCGATTAAATAAGTACCAGTTGCGCACTGGGGTCGATATAATCGACTTAGTCCGTTTGTCTGTCCTTGTTTGTCCCCTCTGTGTGTAGCCCCTTGTGGGCAGTAAAGAAATAAGATATATATATATATATATATAGATAGATAGATAGATAGATAGATAGATAGATAGATAGATAGATATAGACATGTATATATACATATATGTGTATATATAGTTATGGTATATTCTGTTAAGAACGCCTGGAGAACTACGTTGAGTAGAAACAATTGTAGTGATTGAAAATAAATGTCCAAGCGTACTTCTTGTTAACTCCAATTTTTTCAATTATATATATCAGTCTCAAGAAAACTGTTGTGATGTATCAACTTGTCCCTGGTAAGCAGTATAGTGAACCGAATATCTATGTGTATGGTAGAAGACTTGGTATAGTTGATCAGTTTGTCTACTTGGGAAGCACTGTTAATAGATATAGCAATTTGGATAGTGAAATTCCATGCAGAATTAGGAAAGCAAGTGATGCTTTCGGAAGGCTAGAAAGGCGCCTCTGGAGACGACGAGACATATGCAAGAAGACAAAGATAAAGGTGTACAAGACGTGTGTGCTCTCTTCTCTTCTTTATGCCTGCGAAACGTGGGTCACATATCGATACCACCTTAAATAACTGGAACGTTTCCATCAGATGTGTCTCAGACGGATCTATGGCATTAATTGGGACGACCGCATCAGTGATATTGAGATATTGAAAGGCTCTCGATGTGAAAGTACAGAAGCTCTTGTGTTGAAGCAAAGGCTCAGATGGAATGGTCATCTGGTCAGGATGAAAGATTCAAAGATGCCAAAACAACTCTTTTATGGAGAGTTAGCTAAAGGAGAACGACCTCCACATAAACCAAAAAAGAGGTATAAAGACTTGCTGAAGGCTTCCTTGAAAGATGCTAGCATCTCTCCTAACACATGGGAAGGCATAGCTATTGACCGTGGCAGGTGGAGAAGGATTGTGGAGGAGAGGACAGCTACTTTTTGAGAAATCTCGAGTTACGCATGAGAAAGTAAGGAGGGATGTCAGGAAGGGCATCGCTGTTGCACTTCCAGACGGTAAGGGTCTTCCTATGACGCTGGCATGCAGTGTCTATACAAGACCATACCCCATTAAAGCTGGGCTCATGAGTCATCGTAGTCATAAAACGAGACTGAGGATTGACTACCAGGCCGCTGGTGATGGTGCTACACACCATAATAATCATATCTGTCGACCATGTGGAAGGGTGTGTGAAACAGTGGGAGAATTTAACGACATGCAAAGGTACATGAAGCCCAATTACAATTACAGCCGGCTATTGCCAGTAAAGGTTTTAGCTGCCAATTCTGTCCAAGACGTTGTAGATCTTTAGCTGCACTAAAAAATCACATTCGATCACAGCACCGATAAAGGTTAAGCCTCGTGCAATGGCCATACTCGATAACAAGGGGGCAGCCATCCTGTATGTATGTATGCATGCATGTGTGTATATACAGGAGTTGGACAAAATAATGTAAACACCTAGCATCATAACATCATAATTCTGAAAAAACTATAAAACTGTCAAATGCTTCTTTATTTTTATGTTTTTTTTATTTATTATTAGTGTTGCTTAATATGTTTTGCTAAAATTGCTGTTTCTTCTCAGATATCATCAGAGAAAGGTAATTAAAATTCATTAAAATGACAGATCTATCGGATTTTCAAAGAGATCAAATTGTTGGTGCTCGTATGGCAGGCGATAGTGTAACGAAAACAGCCGAAATGTTTGGTGTATCAAGAAGTACTTTCTCGAAACTAATGACAGCCTTTGAGAAAGAGGGAAAAAATCCTTCTCGTCAAAACAAAATTCCGAAGAAAACCAAAATTTTCAGATGGGGACCGTCTGACTCTTACACGAATTGTTAGAAAGGATTACAAAAGTACAGCTCCCAAAATTATCGCAGAGCTTAATAACCACCTCAGGAACCCAGTTTCCACAAAAACTGTATGCCGGGAGCTGTACAAGCCCGGTTTTCACGGGAGGGCTGCAATCAGAAAACCACTACTTTCAAACACAAACGTTGCAAAGCATTTAGAATGGAGTAAGAGCCTACAGAATTGGTCCCGAGAGTAGTGGACCAATTTATTTTCTCGGACGAGTATACGTGTAGTAACAGTCAGAAGAAGCATTTGACCCAGACTACCTTCTTCCAACTGTTAAACATGGAGTAGGATCTTTGAAGATCTGGGGGACTATATCTTGGAAATCCGCTGGCCCAATGGTTTCCTTTCATGACAGAATTAATAGTGAATACTATTTAAGCATTTTATCTGATCAAATTCATCCTATGGTTTCAGAACTGTTTCCGGGGGGAAACGCAATCTTTCAGGATGATAATGCACCAATTCACACAGCTAAAGTTGTTACTGAATGGCACGAGGAACATTCTAGTGAAGCTGGACATCTTATCTGACCACCACAGTCACCAGATCTCAATATTATTGAACATTTATGGTGAGTTTTAAAAAAACCAGTAATGGGTCGATAACCACCATCATCATCTCTACAAGAACTGGAGACTGTTTTAGCTGAAGAATGGACAAAAATTCCTTTGGAAGCAATTCAAACTTTGTACGAGTCCATACCGTGTAGAATTCAAGCTGTAATTACTGCCAAAGGCGGTCCTATACCATATTGAAATAAATTTGTTTGAAATTTTAAGGTGTTTCCATTATTTTGTCCAACCCCTGTATAAGCATACTAGCAGATATACCCGGTGTTGCACGTGTTAAAGAGAATAATGAAATTTTAAAATGCCTTCTAGATTACGCAGGTCTCAACTGCTAGTAACTGAGAGACCAACTTTCTACATTAATAACTCTCCGACCCATGCTAGATGGAACATAGACGTTAAGTGAAATATTAAGAGAAAGTTTTCAACTCATATGTGTATATAAAGTAAATACACGTTATTCAAAAACACGTGTAGCTTATTTCGTAACCAAAAATCAAGCACAGATTATAAACAATGAAAGCCGATTTTGGTGGTTCATTTGACAGAGGTAGTAGAGAGTCAATCCGATGATAAATCTGACCTAGGATCTTGAAAGTTTGCATGAATCCTGGCTCAGTTAAATCTCTTGTGGTTCCAAATGATGTCAGCGTTGTGGTTCCAAATGATGCAGCGTTGTATTGTCTAATTTTGTTTTGGAAGTGCTTGGAATCTTGGTCTGTTGATGACAACAGTTTCTTCAATGGCTCTAGAGGTTGGAGGATTACAGGGAATTTAACCTTTCCACCACTGCAGCACTGTGCAGGTGTCTCTCTAGGCTACGTCCTTGCTTTACAATGTATGCACTCAGTTGTCATTGCACGAATGGAAACTCTAGTGTCATTTAAATAATGAACTGCTGGATCATAATTGAAAGCTGCTTCACAGAAGTTGCTTCTCTGAATTGTTGCAACTGCTATTCGTCCTGCAGTGGAGATCTTATTCCTTGTCAGCCGTGCATACCTCTGTTCATCACTTTGAGGTGCTCTGGCTTTTGTAGTGCAGAGTCTGTTCGTTTCTTGGTATGCTTCCCTTTCTGCAGCTCTCTCTCTCTTTCCTTGGACAGAGGCACATAATTTTGGCTGACCTTGACATTGTAGACAAATTTGACACTTTCCTTCTAGGCATAGTTATATACGTATACAGAAATACACAGCTGCAGAAGATAGTAAACAATGAAAATAACTGGGTAACGAAAATTATATTTTTTAATACGACGGGCAGAAAGTAAATACGAAATTTTTACAGATAAATAAAGAATTGTACGGGTTGAAGCGAAATTTGTTACTTAGTGAACCACCAAAGAGCCAGTATCGAAGGAATCAGAAAAAAGCCATTAACAACAGAAAAACACAAAACCGTTACAAAAGTAAATAGGAAATATTTAGGGAAACTAATTAAGTGTACGGATTTAAGTGAAATTTTTGAAGTTACTTCTGTCAGTAAATTATGAACTTACGTTTATCAATAATTCCGTCAACTACAAAAAAAAAAACACAAATCATTGCAAAAGTAAATAAGAAATGTGTAGGTAGCTGCAAAGACACTCAGACGTTGAATAATCTTCAAGACTCTCTGTTTTCCCCCTAAATTCAGCTGCCCATTTTTGCACTGTCGATGAAGCTGGATTGTCAACCCCTAGTGTAGCAGCCATGTCAGCATGAATGTCTTTGGAAGTTAAACCCTTTTTCTGAAGTACTTGAAAACACGATAATACCAAATGTTGTCCTTTTCCAGAGAAACTGCTACTAGTTACTTTTTAAGTTTTCTTTAAAGAATCAGATGTCTGTTTACCTGGAAAGAAACAATAAAGGCATTAATAAGAAGGGCTGAAATGCATGCAAGATTTAACAGCTCGAACATCATGCTTTTATAGTCAGCCTATGAACTTTTCAGCACACCTTCGTATACATACATACATACATACATACATACATACATGCCCTGATGCAGTACCAGGCAGTGTCTCTCATGGTTTCTGATCTTAATTGATTGGAAGTGTTATCATGTACATTGTTTTGTCTTGGTATAAAAGCAAATATTCTGCTTAATACCACAGATTTGCTTGTCAGTTGTTTGACCTTAACCAGTTGAGCATGTCCCTTGGTGGTTGATGATATGTGCATCTCTAAGCATGAGCAGAAGTAGTGGGGGAGCGCCATAGCCATGTGTTGGGAGGAATTCTTTGGGGTTTGAATAATTCACCTTTGGAAACATGGGTATTTTGCTCAACATCCTTAAACAAACCTTATTTAGGGACCTTTTGAGCGGGATGGGCTACTCGACCTGAAGAAATTTCTAACTGGGCCCCACCTGCGAGATCATGTGCTGTTTATCTTGATATGAGGTCACCATGTCGCGCACATATGGTTGTGATGCATGTGCCTGGTATACCCTTATCAGACGGGTAGTCATGATGGGTATATTGGGCTCCGTATATTTGACCCCAGTGTCACTTTGATGGCATGCACTGCTCTCTCATACATACATACATACATACATACATACATACATACACAAATGTATATATGCGAGTATTGTCTTTATGTGTGTGAACACACACATATAAATATATTATGTATATGTGTGTGTTGTGTATGTGTTGGTGTACGTGTGTGGGTATGTGTCTTTGGATGCATACATATGACTTTGAGACTCATGGCTCACCACTTTAGCCTGCGTGGATATCCACCCATCACCATCCACACCGCCCTTGCCAGAGCACGTTCTGTGGACCGTGCATCTGCTCTCTCCCTCCGAACCCGCCCTGCCGTTTCCCGCCTCCCTTTTCCCCTCACCTACCATCCCACCACCCTACCCCTCCAACGCTCCATTCTCCGAGCTTTTCGGCGCCTCCAGTCCGACCCCTCCACCTCCCACATCTTCCCTA
>NC_068982.1:77916743-77919870 GCF_001194135.2 Octopus bimaculoides | reverse complement strand
AGCATTCTACCTCCCACACACAGCCCCTCGTTCCCGATCACCGTTTGTTATCTCCCCCTTTCTTAGCTCTCCTGAAATAAGAATTTCTAACTTCCGGTCAGCCATTGTTATGATCGGCCATTATTATGATTGACCGTTGACTGAACACTATTCAATTTTATTTTTCTCCGTGTTTTTCTCCTTGTCTCCGTATTCTTTCTGTTGAAGAGCGTAGCTCGAAACGTCAAAGACTTTCCGTATTCCCGAGCGTCATACTAATATATACTTTTGTTATTTACACCACCTGTCCTCGTCTGTTGTTATTATTTGTATATTCTCCCATATATATATACATATATATATACACGAATATACATATGCATATAAGCCTACCGCACACTAATGACATTATAAATATAAGTACACACACACATATATAGATATACAAACATATATCTATATACACGTACATATATATACATACACAAATGTGTAGATAGCTAGCTAGCTAGCGAACTAGATAGATAGATAGATAGATAGATAGATAGATAGATAGATAGATAGATAGATAGATAGATAGATAGATAGTGTCTGTATGCATAAATGCAGGCTTTCTTAAAAACATGCATACATACATGTTACCTATCCACATATGCATAATTTATACACGTCCACATATATGCGGGTACATTTAGCACTTTCACACACATACACACACACACATATCCACACACGTGCGAGGGCGCGCAGACAAATATTGTATGTAATACTCTAGCTAAGCGCTATCCTCTAATGTAGTGGAGACTATTTAATTCGTGACGAACACACACCTACCCCAAACTCCGAGCGTGTTGTAGCATTTTAACTGGGTAAACAAGGAGAGGGATGCTGCTAAGCTTAGTGGATGAGTGTGGGTAACGGAGCCGAAGTAGAGGAAGAGGAGGTAAGTAGAAATGGGTGGGTTGGTAAGTGATAGATACAGAGGGTGCTGGTAGCAGTAAGAGAAAACAGGGTTGTGTACATGTGTATAGGGGTGTTTGGGGTGGGGAGTAAACGTTGGATTATTTACATTATTACACAACACGTGTCGGTGAGCGTGCTTGGTTTGGGGAATTTTTTCCCATGTCCATTCAAAAAAGTCTTCCTTTCTACTGAGAGCTACTACAAGCGTAACACCACCACGATATTCAATACCACCGCCACTACCATTACAATCACTACTACCATCTCCATCGTCATCACCAGTCGTCATCAATATCAACACCACCACCACTACCTCCACCAATACCATCATCACCATCACCATCATCACTACCACCATCGACATCATCACATACCATCACACCACTCTCTCCACCACCACCACCACCGTCATCATCATTACCACTATCACTACTTTCACAATCACTTTTCTCTCACCACCATCACCATAACCACCTTAAATACCACCACTAAAACCACCACACCTTTACCCCACCACCATCACCAACACCATCAACATCCCATCGCACCCCGATTTTCACCATCGTCTCTTACGACAATCAATAACACCACCACTACCATCTCCACCACCACCAACACTATAACAAATAAGATGGGAGAAGGGAGAGATAAAGGAAAGGAAGAGAGTTGTTTTGTTGTCGTTATTGTTGTTTAACACTAGGTCTACACTAGCCAAAGAGTCCACTGATCAGAGACGTTCCAACCGTTACCATTTCGCGTATTTTTTGTAAACTCTGTATCTAAGACTACATTATTCAATGTCTTCTTTAAAACAGTAATGTTTGAGTTGATGATAATTTGGTTGTTATTTCTAGCAAAACGAGCGGCTACATAGTGGTTCATTCTATGGTTTGTGCGGTGTTTTTCTCGTGATAGCGGATGGGTAGGTTTCTGTAGTTGGGCAAAGAAGGATCCATTACCTCTGCAACATTACCCACTGTCTTTGTCCTCTTTGTCCTCTATCTCTCTATCTACCTGTCTCTCTTTCTCTCTCTCTCTCTCTCTCTCTCTCTCTCCCTCTCTCTTTCTCTCACTCTCCCTCCCTCCCTCTCTCTCTCTCTCTCTCTCTTTCTCTCCCCCCTCTCTCTCTCTCTCATATATGTAAATATATGAAACATGACAGTTTAAAAATGTGTTAATTAATGCATCTTACGTTTGACGAAAGTATTGTCATTATAATGGAATCCATTGTTGATACACATTGATAGACAATACTTCCGCTCGTCAGAGATGGAGAAGATTTTATAATATATCGAATGTTGTTTTAAAATTAGAAAAATATATGAGAAAGTATTTTTGAAAAATAGATTAAAATTTACTGGTTAAGATTTATGCAGGTAGACTTTGGCAAGAAAATTAAAAGTTAATATATATATTCTTGGTTAGTTTATCTCAGTAATCCATGGCCGGTTTTGATTTATGCAGGTAGACTTTGGTAAGAAAATTTCAAGTTTGTATATATATATATATATATATATATATATCCTTGGTAAATTCATCTTGGTAATCCATGACAATTTTGTGTAAACAGTACCTTATCCTGCATTCCATATTTGAGATGTAGAAGGTTAATCTTAGCTGGACCTAAATAAGTTGTTTATGTACGATTTTTCTGTGGAAACTTTAAGAAAGTTTTATTAAATAAGCGTAAACGACGGATTAATAACTGATTATGCTGACTAATTGAATTAGATCTACAATTAAGAATTTTCAGTGCTCCTACCGGGCACAAATTACAGCTACCACTACCTGCTTGGTAAGAAAGAGTACTACCTACAATAGATCCTGAAATATCATATTCAAGTGTTTATTTGCTACTGACCAGCACCCGTGCTGTCTTACGACATGGGTATACTGGGCAGTTACTCGAATGTACTACGGTTCTTGAGGGATCCACTATTACGTATCCTACAGCTGTGTGTAGGGAACCCATTGCTTCACTCAGAGGCTTGTAATGCTGTAAAGAATGTCCTGACTTGCCCAATAAACTTCATATCCACTAGGATGGATAACCTTGACGGCCCTTTCAGGTAAAAATAGCTGTTTTGTCAATTGTGAAACTGACCAGCAAATATTCATAGAGGAACGCACGCACATACAGCTACCACATACATGGACATATGTATATATATATATATATATATAT
>NC_068982.1:77914063-77916733 GCF_001194135.2 Octopus bimaculoides | reverse complement strand
CACACACGTACACATACACAATACATCTATACGCACACCTAAAGACTGCCACCTAAACACAGATGCGGTGATAGAGAAGAATTTTAAGTACTTTAGGATATATAAATGCAGCATTAAATTATAAATATTTTATTTCTAAATAGCACTCATCAAATATGTACTGTATATGTATGTATGTATGTATACACACACATACACACGTGCATACATACATACATACATACATACATACATACATACATACATACATACTTCTGTAAAGTATGAATAATTAATAAATATTTGTTGATGATTAAATAACTAATTATGTAAAATGTGTGACGGAAAATGAATAACAAATAAATAATAAAGGAAGTACAAATCTTCTTCCATATTTTATACAGTCGTTGATGTGCTAATAGTAAAGCTAGACAAGTGGTAATGGTATCTTTATGTAGCTAATGTTTATTTTATTTTATTTCTTTCGGTTACCTTCATGGTTTACACCTGTGCACATTATGCGTTTGCTGTTGAAATATTTATCACGAATAGGTTTCAGCCGCACCCTATATGAGATGTAAATGCAGTTATTGAGTGATAATGTGTACACGTTGATAAATATTTCGGTAACCACATACTGGTCTTGCAAGTATACTAGCCGCCGTGAAAGTGTCTTGGGATATTAAGTTATGTAACTTATGTTCTGAGTTCTAATCGATAAAATACTTAGCTATAAAGTACTCGAGTCGATTTGACTGTAGCCACCTTCAAAATATGTGATCTTGTGCTTCTCTTAGAAATTGCACTTCACAGTATTAGTTGAAAGCTTTATTGAGCAAATCTATGATTAAAGGTATTCCGCTCGTGACCATCTCGTCTATTTTTTTTTCCAGAGACTATATAACTAAAACTGCTTGTGTCTCTCTCTGTTTCAGACAACAGGGAGTGATTTGAAGGATAATTGGCTACTATTTCTATTAAATCGAGCAATCTCATAGAAGCTTTATTGATAAGTGTTGATGGCAGTGATCGACAAAATCAATCAGTAGAACGCTCGGCAAAATGAATTACGCTACAAGTTCAAACCTCGTCTTGGTTGTCTGAGTATTTAATCTCTCTTGAGTCGACAAACCAATCAGACAAGTACTGGAGTTGTTTTTATTCAATTAGACCCAGTCCTTCTCGCAAACTGTTTTAAACTAATTGTTGATGAACACAGAGCAGTGAATAGATAGAGCGTCGAACAAAATGTTTTATGTTGTTTGTTCTGGTCCTTTCCATTCTGCGTTCAAATTCAACACATGTCAATTTTGTCTTTCATCCACCCCCACAAGGATAGATAAAATGATTACCAGTTAATTACTTAAGTTTGTTTAATCGACTATACTCCACCCCACCCAAACTTCTTGTTCTTTGTCAAAAATAATTATTGTGAATATACAATTACTATTTAAATACAATGTCAGGGGTAAAACAGTAGTAGTCGCTGGCATGGGAATATGACTTGATCACATGTACTCTGCTTTCGCGAATTGTTTTAGAGGACTGTGTAGTCGCGAGCAGACATAGACACCAAATTGGTCCAGCAGAACATCGATGATGTAACTGTTGGTGAGAGCAGAACGGGATACGCCTGCACTCAGCTGGCTGGTAGACATTTCCAGACATGAAATGAAGTATATTGCTCAAAGATACGTGTCACCCGGTTCAGGAATCGAACTCTGGACCTTGTAATCGCGGGTACAACACCTTAACCATTAGATCATGCTATTTTACTGCCACATGTAGAAGCTAATATGTAATATCAATTTCAAATTTGACACGAGGTTAGCAATTGCGGGAGAGGGGTTAAGTCGATTACATCGATCCCAATGCTCAGCTTGTACTTATTTTATCGACCCTGATAGGATGAAAGACAAAGTCGACCTCCGCAGAATTTGAACTCAAAATGTAAAGACGGACGAAATGCTGCTAAGCATTTTGCCCGGCATGCTAACGATTCTGCCTTAAGCTAATATATAATATATTAATTTCTAATAAGGCCTCATATTTTGGATATGATTACAGTAGTTCAGATCGACTACAATACTAAACTGGAACTTATTTTATCGACCCTCAGAAGTATAAAAAACAAAGTCGACTTTGGCGAGATTTGATACCAGAACGTAAAAGTATGTTATTCTACCGATTCTGCAGTCCACCTCATTATATACAATGTTAGAACATACGGTTAGAAACTTAATATGCTGAATAAATAAACTACAATTAAGAATAAACACCCATTGGTATATAGCAATTACTTAATGTCTGACCTATAAAGATAACATATACATATACAGTATAATGTATTATATGTACTAAATGTGTATACGTGTGTAGATGTGTGTGTGTGTGTGTGTAAAGTCATATTCATATATGTATGTATGTGTAAATGTGTTGTATGCATATGTATATATACATACATACAGAGAGAGAGAGAGATGCATGCACGTATGTATGTATGCATGCATGCGTGCATGTATGTATGTGTGTATGTATATATTTGTGTATGTATGTGTGCGTGTGTTTGTGAGTGTGAATGAGCTCTTGTTTGTGTATGAGTATTTAGGTTGGTATGTATTTATGTCGGTATGTATAATCTGCGTTTATACATACATACAGTATGTATATTCTGTGTTTATACATACATAC
>NC_068982.1:77912629-77914053 GCF_001194135.2 Octopus bimaculoides | reverse complement strand
ATATATATATATATATATATATATATATACATACATACATGCAAACATACATAAATATGTATATTTAATAGAAACAACAGGGTCATTCAAGGGCCGGGTTTCGTGAGTTGGAATTTATATTGTATGTATGTATTCTTTTATTTCTTTCAATCATTTGATTGCAGCCATGTTGGAGAACCACCTTGAGTCGAACAAATCGACCCTGGGACTTATTCTTTGTAAGCCTAGTACTTATTCTATCAACCCCTTTTGCTGGACTGGTAGGTTACGGGGACGTAAACACACCAGCATCGGGTGTCAAGTTTCAGTCATGAGTATCCAGACTTCCGTTTTTGCAAGGCTGGAGTGTATCTAAGACTACATCATCTAATGTGTATCCCGCCTACTTTTAAGACGATAAAGAATGGTTTGGGATGTATTCGTTATTATTTTTGACAGGTTTAGCGACCATGTCGAAGTCCCTCGCTATATTTAATGAACAAGTGGATATAAATTTAGTTGATGTGAATTGTGAACGGCGTGCATTCACTAGAGATAGAAACATGTTTGAATGGACATCGCAGGTTACCCGATTGCTATAGATCAAAGAATTAGGTAACAAGACAGGAAAATAAAACAAAAAATTAAAATAGAAAGGAAAAACAATCAGACCAGGATTAATACTTCAAACTATAGAAATCACTGCCCTGAGATCAATAGAAACGATACCTCTGCAATTAAGTACATGCATATCAACACCAGTAATTTTTGTGGAACTTTCCTATCAAAATTATTAGGGACAAAAAAGAAGGGTCATGTACAGTTACCGAGTTCAGTTGCTCTGCAGATGTGAATATCGCTTCCAAATTCAGCAAGAATTATCCAAACTCCAATGATAGCAGTGGACAATTGCTTTGAAATCTGCAACTCTTCTAACCCGATTGAAAATTGACATTTATACCAATAATCATTGGTGCACTTGGTTATTGGTTATATTAATAAATACCTAAGCCATAATCTGGAAAAACTAGGATTTTCAAGAAAAAAAAGACCTGCCAATACAAACCGATGCAACCTATGAGTGAAACAGTAAAAATAGACAAGACTGTCTTAAAGTTTAATATGTAACAATCACTGTTGTTACCCAAACTACAATGATAGCATTTTTCTTTATTTGTTAGATACCAGATCCTACCTTCTACGAAGGATATTAACATATAGGTGTAGATGTGGCTGTGCGGTAAGCAGCTTGCTTTCCAGCCAGATAGTTCTGGGTTCAGAACTACTGCGTGGCACCTTGGCCAACTGTTTTCTACTCGAGCCGACCAAAACCTTTTGAGTGGATTTTTGGCAGACAGAAACTGAATGAAGCCCGACACCTGCTTGTTGTTCATACACCTGTGTTCGTCTTTTGTTTTTCTATCAATATAAACTATGTATATATA
>NC_068982.1:77911277-77912368 GCF_001194135.2 Octopus bimaculoides | reverse complement strand
TATATATATATATATTATATATGCATACATACATCCATACACACGTATGTATGTATATATCTGTGTGTGTATGTTTTATTATGTCAATGTTTATCCCCCACCACCGCTTGTTGGTGTGTTTACGCTTCCATGACCTAGCGGTTTGACAATAGAGACTGATAGAATAAGTACTAGACTTGCAAAGAAGTCCTGGGATCGATTTGCTCGACTAAAACCCTTGAAAGCCGTGCACCAGCAAGACCATAGTCAAACGACTGAAACAAGTTACGGGTAAAAGATACATAAAATGTAATACATATCATACATATATACATATATACGTGCATACATACATACTCACAAACATAACGAGAAGGTTGGTGCTTGGGCGTCTTTTGGTCATACGCATGCAAGATCAAGGCTGACCTGTGGTTAAGCAACAACAACAACAACAACACAAACTGTAATTTTCTTTCGTATCATGACTAAGAGAAAGATAAATCGACAAACACTAAAATACTTGAAATAAAAGATACTTTATTAACCATTAATCACAGCTATTGTCGAATTAATCTCTTTTCCAGAGAAGTGTTTACAGCGCAGAAACAAACGAACAATAGCAACAACAACAGCAGCAATGAGGACATTTTTATCTACATCCTTCGCTCTTGATGGGTTTTTATTGTTAGTTATGATCGTCACCAGTTTATTTAGTTATTATCATTATTGTCGTCGTCGCCATCATCATCATCATTCCTGCATTTTCCCCATCATATACGTATATACCTCTGTGTGTGTGTGTGGGGGGGGTATACATATATACCGTCATACATACATACATACATACATACATACATACATAATACATACATACACACATACATACATACACACATACACATATGCATATACAGCATGGCCGCAGTCAAATGATTGAAACAAATAAAAGAATAAAAGAATATATATGTCTACAAATATATATTAATATGTATGTATATATTTATAGAGGGATTGATGATATAGAAAATAAAACACACACATACATATACATAGATTTATATGTACATGTATACACGCCTATACTTATATGTACATATATAGTTATATATATA
>NC_068982.1:77910726-77911267 GCF_001194135.2 Octopus bimaculoides | reverse complement strand
TATATACACACATATGTATGTGTGCATGTGTGTGTGTGCGTGCGTGTGTATGTGTGTGTGCGTGTGTCCCTCTCTCTCTCTCTCTCTTTCTCTCTCTGTATGCATACATATTTATACACACACATATTGATAGCAGGATTATATCCACTATGACAACATGGAAATCGAGATAACCCCAGCCCCACCACAATCCGCCCACCTGTCTACAAACCAGGATCACCAAATTCATTATAAGCACACCACCACCATAACCCCATCACCATTATCGTCATCTTCATCATCATCAGCAGCAGCAGCAACAGTGGCAACACCAATGCTAACCACCATTTACAGCTCCACCCACACGAATTATCAAATATAGATCTCAAAGGTCCACGTACGCATCCTAACACCATTTATAAACTGCAAGCTCTGATTATTTCCCTTTACAGAGGAAACTAGTTTCCGACAGAAACGTTCTGTATAAAAGGGGCATCTCAATTATGCTAGGCAATACATACATATATATATATATATATATATATATATATATATATATATA
>NC_068982.1:77902410-77904910 GCF_001194135.2 Octopus bimaculoides | reverse complement strand
CTTTGAAAGAGAGAATTTGGTAACCTGAAACCTAAATATCGTTTACTGAGTCTCTTCTTACAACTTGGTGCTTTTACCTTAATCGAGGAAATTGTTGTTTATGTAAATATATAAGACAAACTATGATGAACTTGATCTTTCTTCTGCGAGTCCATGAAGAAATGTCGACAGAGTTACTGGATTCTTTTCTTTTTCCGAAAGTAGGAACCAAGCGCCAAACTTCCTCCAACAAACTATCAACTGACTATAAATAGCAATAAAGGGCATAAACCTTAGAGTAACATAACAAGATTTTCCAACGATGCCTTTTGCATAAAGGACATATAGGCTTTCATTATTAGTCAGTGAGCCTAAACGTAAGCCCATTGAAGTGGACGTAAAATTAAGCCCACATAAAAACAATACATTCTGAAAATTGTCCTAATTTCTGGGGGTTACCTAATAGATCATGATTCGCTTATGAGGTGTAATAAAACCGAAACGCGTAGAGAGTTGTCACTGCAACTAACAAAGATCGGATTCATTTCCCATTTTATACCACCTTTTGAATTTCGATCTCTTTAAATTTCAGAGTTCTCTCCTTTATCATTCTTAACAAACATAATCTTAGCAAAACATGTCCTGTGATAAGAATAGAATAGCAAATGTAGCCACTCAAAGAATTTCTTTGATCAATTCCCACCGTTAAAAATTGATACTTCAGCTGCTTGTGTACTCTTTTACATATAATTCACAGTTTCTGATTTCGAAAATGGATCACTTAATCAAGTCACCATATACTATGACCCATGTCATTAGCTGAGCCAAGCATGAAAGCGGTTGAACTGTCTTAATTTTCTTCTTTATTTCACAGTTTAGAAACAACGTAGCCAATTGAAGCTACCCAAAGGTTACACTCATTCTTGAACTGCTACAAAAGAAGAAATCTATCTATCGCTTTGTAAACATTATTTCTTGGTGATATGAAAGACACTTCTAAGAAGATCTGTGATGTCCCTGAAGTTTATCAAGTGTCCAAAGTCAAATTCCAGTTATTGCTATACAAATTCTTCAATCAAAATATGTACCTTAGGTCTTCTATTTTCTATTATCAACTTCAGAACTAAAATAATCAATGCAGGAAGTTTTCTTAATTAAAGTTCATAACATTTAAATGCGTTTCCGTCAGAAAGAAAATTTAATTCCAGCTATATTTCAACGCAGTATGAGAATAGGCAATTACAAAGACTTCTAGAAAATAATTCGCGCGCCAGACTCGTGTCCTATCGAAGGGGAAGTTTAATCCTACATAAATAACTGATTCTCATCTTCATCTTTCTCGTCGTTGTCCTCCTCCTCCTCCTCCTGAGCTCTTGTGCAGGAACCTCACCACAGTATGTAGTATGATGTACCAGCTCGGGTTCTCAGTAGATTTTGAGAGTATGGAGTTAAGCGTTTAGTTACCAGAACTCTCATGTAGTACCTCAAACGGTAGTACCTGTCAAGGGCTCCAATTATAGATGAAATAGTAGATGATGATCTTGAGCTATGGCATACAGGATGCAGAGAAGCGTTAGTTCCTTAGATATGTGTCACACAGATCCACTGTGGTATGGACATGCTATAATGTTAAGTGTACAAGGTCACATGCTTTAGGTTTCAATAGGCTCTGTGCTCGAGAGAGTGTTGGACGAGCAAAATAAACTGCAAATAAATCGACCAAAAGGCATCGTATCTTCCCCCCACCCCCCAAAAAAAATCATAAATTTTCAGATTTTGGCATGGCACAAGAGAGAATGAGAAGGAGCACCCTAGATTTAAAAGTCAGCTCTGTAGCCAGTAAAAGTGACTTCCATACAGAGAGAGATAATATGTGACAACATTATCATGTAAAATACCGGGTAACAGCCATTTAATGATGGTGTCGCAGATAATAATAGGCCCATCCTGTTTGTGTGGTAGCGAATTAATGGAGCAACAAGATGACTCTAATTTATGGGATGAAAGTTACGCACAAACACACAAGCAAACACACACATTCATGTATACATATGCATGTGTGTGTGCATATATATCTTTATATATCTAGGTATATATATACATCGCCGAGCAAACACACGAACTATTTCGTCCCTACTTTCAAGTTCGTGCCTCACAGCGTTCACACACAAACAATTTTTCTCGTCTGGCCGTAAAGCCTTTTCTGTTTGTCTTCCTGTCTTGTTTTTTGTCTACCACAACATTCCTCCATGGCAAGATTTAATTTGTGTATACAAATTTAATTTGCGGTCCATGGGAAGAGCTGTTTTACCGATGCGTCCTGCCTAGCTCTTCGAAACGCCGGTGTTAAAACGGAGGTAGCTGATGAAGTAGAATGTTCTCTATGTGGCTTGTGTGTTTTCTCGTCTCTGTTTTGTTTGCAATGTCCTGTACCCAGATATGCACCTATACATACAGGTGGATGTCGGTATGCACATACCTGTACGTATATATGCATATACTCATTTACTATTTGTTTTTA
>NC_068982.1:77897962-77901391 GCF_001194135.2 Octopus bimaculoides | reverse complement strand
TATATATATATATATATATATATTATGAGTAGTGAATCCAACCTACTAAGGGATAATATCTATCCAATATACTGCCGGAAGGATACCCAATTATTATTACACTAGTGTTTTTACCAAGTGCAATAAATGGATACGGGTAAAAGGATATTTTACCCTTAGTTTATATAGCAATAAGGAAATGGAGGGGAATATGTGGTATTCATCAGCTTGCAGACATTGTATTATGTCAATTTACCTGTTTATTTTTTAACTAAGAGGACAATAAAAACAATATACAAACACATGTGACATATTATATCATGTCAGTAATTAAAAAGGACATCAAGTGACCGAAGATGGTACAATGACTTACAGCTGTTTCAGTGAAGATGTGACATGCGTCATTCTATCTATATAACTCCAGTAGGCTGAAGTAATTGATAGATGAAATGGATGAAATAGGGGTACATGTATGTGTGGGAGGGTATATATATGTGTCCCCTCCTCATGTATAATAACAATAATAATTGACACATTGGTGGGCATGTATAGACATTTATGTATGTACATTTAAATGTACATATATGTATTCATGTATTTATGTTTATTTATGTATATCTATATATGTTAAAGTATGCATATACATGCGAGTCTTACGATTTTTTATATGTTTATATTTGGATATTGTAAATTAACTTCATGAACTTAATAAAATCTCTGAAGAGGCCTAGAGAATCATCCATGTACCTCTATTTCATCTATTTCATCTATCAATTACTTCAGCCTACTGGAGTTATATAGATAGAATGAGGTATATCACCACTAGACTGAAACAGCTGTAAGTCATTATCCTATTTTCAGTCACTAGATGTCCTTTTTTAATTACTGATATGACATAATATTCACATGTGTTTGTATATTGTTTTTATTGTCCTCTTAGTTAAAAAATAAACAGGTAAATTGACATAATACAATGTCTGCAAGTTCATGAATACCACATATTCCCCTCCATTTTCTTATTGCTCTCTCTATATATATGTGTGTGTGTGTGTGTGTGTGTGTGTGTGTGTGTGTGTGTGTGTGTGTGTGTGTGTGTGTGTGTGTGTGTGTGTGTGTGTGTGTGTGTGTGTGTGGGTGTGTGTGTCTCTGTGTGTAATACACATACACCCTTGCACATGTGTACGTGTGTGTGTGTATGTGTGTATGTGCGTTTGTGTATTGTTGATTGTCTCCTTAAAAACATCCAATGAGAATACAAGCAAGTAGATGTTAGTTTTTTGTGTGAAACATTTACAAAATCCTGCTCCAGTATGTTTAGAACGGTGGCCATTTGTGTGGACTGGTGAAGTAGGCCATTGAGCTACGTTGTTAAGTTTGAACTTTGTTTACCAACTTATCATGACATTTGTTGTTTTGAGGACACCTAAAGATATTTTAGCTCATAAAAAGCTGAACAACAGGAAATATATTGTTAAACACATGCAAGAACGATATCAAGAGGTTTTCAACAATAGGATTAATATAGTGCATATGCACTATATAACTAATATACGCATGAAACTATAAGCTTCACGTAATGTATATAGACTTATATAAATATAGGGTTAGCGTATTTAGAGATATTTGGTAGTGAGGACGGATACGGAGTGTATAAGTTTATGTGCAGAGGACGAGTGTTTACTGTTTACTAGTATAGTTTTCTTGAAGCATTTTTTCACATGTATAAATATTTATAATTATGAGAAATCAGCGAATACCAACCTTTCTCCGAAGATTTCTTGAGGAAGAAGTAACCTTGATATGTGACTTGCGAAGGGGAAGGATGCAATAAGCTTCAGGATTGCAGTAGTACACTTTATTAGGAAGCAAGTATCTAGCCTGAACCGTCGCAATGAGCTGGATACATGGAAACACGTCTTCCGCTTCTAGGATTTTTAATTACGATAGAGCGAAAAAATTCATCACCATCAAGAAAGAGCGGAAAACAAAGATAAAAATGTCTGATGAAGAATCATCGATTCGATAGCGTTCACTAAATAAGTTATAACACCCAGCATCAAGGCTATCTCCGGGCCGTAAACACACCATATGTAGAGTAAACTATCTATCTTTCTATCTATCTACCAAACTGCTTATCTATCTATTTATCGATCGATCGATCTATCTGTCTGTCTGTCTAGGTATCTACCTGTCTGCCTATCTATTTATTCACTTATCTGCTTTTGAACCTACATCTATATTCATAAACTCTTTACACATCCTTATATTTTTAAACTTTTACATCAACCAACCAATAAAGCTTTTATAGCCGTGAACTTTTTAACATTTTTATATCCATCACCCTATTACAGAAAATTAAATCTCTTTATACTCTACTACCTTTTATTGTATTTTATATTGTTTTACTTTATTTTATTTCATCTTCCTCCTCTTATAATATTTTACCTTATTTTCTTCCTTTCTTCCTTACTTATTCTACTAAGGGCGATCAACATGCTTTAAGTTTCCTTTCTGTATATAAATTTCAAACTGCCATATTTTTAGAACCAGAACTGACACCATTTCTAACCCCAATACCAATGCTATGGTAAAGAACCACATAAAATGTCATGCAGTTACTATTTGTGCCACATGCCCACGTTTTGAGTTCAATTCCCACCAAATCAACTTTGCCTTTCTTCCCTCGGAGGTCGATAAAACAAACGTAACAGCGAAGTGGTGTGAAATAATAAATTGACCCACACACTCACACAATTTCTGGCTCTGTGCCTACTCATAACAAATCAGTATTAACACAAACAACTGTTTTCTTACTAAGCAAAGTATATTCTCAGGTCAACATCCTATGTGATATACTTTTCTCCCAACGAATTTGCACTATCTGTGAGGCATGCACTCAATTACGACAAATACAGGGACGGGGTATTTGTACCACTTTACCGCTTCAGAGATCCCGCAACTCTCAATATCACAGTAGAAGTCTTAGAAGTTCATGTTATCCATGGATGATGTTGTTTGCATTAAAGTTGATGAGAAATGTGTCTGTTACAGGAGACGGTGCGAAGTCTATTACATTGATATGCATTTCGCAAAAGTCTGGTCATTACTCTCAACATTTAGACCATGTGACAGCTTTAAACGTGAGAATCCTCTACCCAGCAGTACTAGTAAACCCGAGGGTCAAATGTGAGATCGTATAGCACAATGTTTTGCAATCAAATCCAAGTCAGTAACGATAAAACAAAAAGTTCTGTATCAGATGTTGTCAGTAGGTGGTACAAAGTATAAACTTTAAACTTATATAACATATTCCAAGCATATGTATATATAACTTATATATAAGCATGCGAGTGCATGCGTACTTGTGTGTGCATGCATGTATGCATGTATGTATGTATGTATGTATATATATATATATATACATATATATATATATATATACATATATAT
>NC_068982.1:77897084-77897807 GCF_001194135.2 Octopus bimaculoides | reverse complement strand
TATATATATGCTACAGAGTATGTGTGTGTAAACATCGCAGTGAATGCATGGATAACTTCCAACAACACGAGTGGAGATCAAATGAGACCACTTGCAATATTGTAATTAATACATCAGTCAGTCTTCCTCAGAGGACATTGATCCGACAGTGTACTGGTGATATATCCCTTAAGTTATAATACATACATGCACACACACAAATACACGCACGTATATATAAACATAAACATATATGCACATATACACATTTTAGCTTCTCCTAAAACATTCTTATTTAACTCTGTTATCTCTTTTTAAGCTTTTAAGTGTACCTCCGACCCGCTGCTCAATCTGATTCTTGATGAAGAGTATCATTGCTCGAAATGTAAACCATTTTACTACAGCACCTAATTATTCGCGTTATATAATCCAAAGATCTTTCGATTAATCTTTAGGCGTTGAGAGAAACTGTGCTATGGATTACAAAGAGAATTTCGAAGGGTTGCAGTGTTAGAATGCCTGCCATGTCTACAGGAGATGTGGGTTCTAATTCCACGGACAGTCTTCAACTTTTTCTGTCCAAAGGGTTTTTAACCCAGTATTTACACGCTATTATTTACAGCATGATTTGAGATCCATCATTCCAAAATGAATTATTTCACGTGCTTAGAAGTTTATAAATTATTATGATGTCACTCTGTGTGTGTGTGTGCGTGTGTGTGTGTGTGTGTGTGCGTGTGTGCG
>NC_068982.1:77893108-77894335 GCF_001194135.2 Octopus bimaculoides | reverse complement strand
ATATATACCGGAGTAAGCACATAAAATGTGCAACAAGGTGGAAAAAAGAGTACTCAAATACCAGAGGTAGAGTAATATATATGTGTGTGTGTGTGTGTGTGTGTGTGTGTGTGTATAGACATACAAGCACACATTGAGAGCGAGAGATAGAATGACAGAGAAAGAGAGGTGTTTCAATAATAGCAGGTATATGTGTTTTCTATATTCTTTCGTGAGAGAAGAAAGAGGAAAGAAAGGTGAAAGCAAAAGGAGTCCCTACGCATGTACCCCCACCCCCGTCATGACTCTTTTCTAAACCACTGACCTTAGCCAGAACGTTACACAACCTGATTTCTTATTCATTTATCAAATTAAAAAAAGAAAATTCCTGCCTCTGTGCTGCACCAGATTAACTTTCTCAGGAAAGAAATATATTAGACTAAATGGAGAGTGGTATATCACTTATTTTATGGACCCCTGATGGATAAAAGGCAACTTTGTTCGGGGCAACGTCCGAAATCTAATGAAACTGTTGAGATTGGCATGGGGAATTTACGCTCCACGTGACAATCTTGTACGGTTTGAACTGCAGTACGATTTGAACAAACTGAACGAAAAGGCTAATACAAAATAAAATACTGTAATTAATTTCTTAAAATGGTAGTAACTCTGTTCTTTTAATTCATTGCTATATATCAAATTTTTAATAAAGATTTATATTCCTTGAAGTCGGCAGAGGGGATAGAGGACCGGATGAAAGGAATTCAGTATTTAATTTCTTTCAATATCTCTTTCCTCTCTCTTTCTTCTCTCTCTCTCTCTCTCTCTCCTCTCCCTTCTTCCTCTATCGGTTCTCTCTCATTCTCTCTATCTCTCTCTCCTCTCCCTCCTTCCTCTATCTTTTATCTCTTTCCTCTCTCTCTCTCTCTTTCTCTCTCTCTCTCTTTCTCTCTCTCTCTCTTTCTCTCTCTCTCTCTCTCTTTGCTTTTTCCTCTATCTTTCTTCTCTCCTCTCTTTCCTCACTTTCTCCCATTATCTGTCTTTCCTCCCTCCCTCTCTCTCTCTCTGTCTCTCTCTCTCTCTGTCTCTCTCTCTCTCTCTCTCTCTCTCTCTCTCTCTCTCTCTCTCTCTCTCTCTCTCTCTCTCTCTCTCTCCCTCCTTCCCTCCCTCTCTTTCTCTCTTCGTCCTAAGTTTAAATTTCATTCAGACTCGATTATGCTTTCACCTAATCATAAATAGATAAAACAG
>NC_068982.1:77890128-77890590 GCF_001194135.2 Octopus bimaculoides | reverse complement strand
TATATATACGCATGTATGTATGTATGTATGTATGTATGTATGTAGACAAGCAACGGGCATCTTTCAGTTTCCTTCTACCAAATCCATTCAAAGGCTTTGGTTGGTCCAAGGCTATAGTAGAAGACACTTGCCCAAGGTGCCAATCAGTGGGACTGAACCTGGAACTATGCAATTGTTGAAAAGCAATCTTCTTATCACACAGTCATGCGTGACCCTATGAGTATATGAATCCCTAGCATATTCTGGCAGATTTAGGTAATTAGGTAGATAGGCAAGAAAATAGATAGATAGATAGATAGATAGATAGATAGATAGATAGATAGATAGATAGATAGATAGATAGATAGATAGATAGATAGATAGATAGATAGATGGGTGCTATTCATCTAATTTTTGGACACTGAACGTTCTGTTATATTGTGATACTGTTTGCCAACAGATGAGAGTAATGGAGATAGATCA
>NC_068982.1:77886266-77890118 GCF_001194135.2 Octopus bimaculoides | reverse complement strand
TCTGTTATATTGTGATACTGTTTGCCAACAGATGAGAGTAATGGAGATAGATCAAAATGAACAGGCAAAATTTAGGATTAACTTTCCCCCACCCCAGTAAGTGAATAAAGTAAAAAGTTACAAGAACGTAGGACATACTATAAACCACAATAAACAAATTACGTTGAAACGGACTGTTGAATTATGTTTTTATTGAAAAGTGGCAATCAAAGCAATTTATCTTGCAAAGAGTACCATAGAACTCATTCACTCCATATCTAATAATACCACTAAATTGGGCATTGTTTTGTACTCTGGCGAATCTGTCATTTTTTTTACTACTTTATTAACTTAATGGGAAGAGTTAATCTTAACTTTTGTGTATTCACTCTAATCTATCTCCATCAGGCTGAGTTAAAAGTTGTCGTATTTCAAGCTTTAATTAATAGTTCAAATTACATACGGAAATATATATCCCATCATATCTTATTGTCTTGTTGCCATCGTTGTGTCAGAAGCTCAGTTCCAAGCTTATACCATTTGGCTGGTTTAGAGACAAAAATCTCCCTGCATCCTTTTCACCCTCATCTACATTGTTGAACTTCCATCCGTGTAGGAAATGAGCCATGGCACAGGAAATGTGGTAACCTGATAGCGCAAGTCTGGACACTAGGTAGGGTGAGGCAGCGCGCTTGGTCACATTGACAGTGTGTGCTGGGACATTGTCATGCTGTAGGATTGTGCGTTTTTGTTTTTTGTTTTTTTGTTTTTTGCCATATATGTGTGTGTTGTATCTTTGTGTTTGCGTATATGCCCTCCATCGCTTAACAACCGGTGTTGGTTTGTTTACGTCCCCCGTAATTGAGTGGTTTTTGGTAAGAGAGAACTGAGTGGTTTTTGGTAAGAGAGATCGATAGAATAAATATAGACTTTAAAAGAAAAAGTATTGGTGCCGATTTGTTTGATTAAATTTTTTACGGTGGTACCCCAGAATGGCTACACAATCTAATGATTGAAAGAAGTAAAAGGTTAACAGTAAAAGGCATATCTTCATATAAAAGTCAATTATTACTATGGGTGATTGCATATATTAGAAAGATCTTTGTAGTTGCTACAACGTGTTTTAATAAAGAATTATTTTACAGTGCATTGTCACCAATAAACACCACTTATTCATATATTTTACAAACTAGCAACAAAAGGGATGGCCTTTATTTCTTCAAACAGTTGTCATTAAGTGTTTTCAATTAGTTGCTATTGTTTTGCTTCTATTATTTACATAATAAACCAGCATAAGTAGTCGAGTCACTGACAGCTCTGACCGATTAAATGGCCGTAGTTTATCAATGTACGAAACATTATATTGGCAACAATAGAAAGCCTTGGGTGAGCTGGCCTATATTTACATATATCATATACATATACATATATACACGCACACACGCACACGTACACACACACACACACATGCACAAACACTCGTACACACACACACACACACACACACACACATACACACACACATGCATAGCTTTATAAGTATAATGTGTATATTTGTCTTTGTATTTGTGTTGATAGTAGAATAGAAATCAGTCGTTAACAAAGGACAAAGTTTATTGTTTTTTCTGTCTCAAGAACCCTCCATGATATTAAAATATATTTTATCTTAAGTGTTTTCTATTGGCCGTAATTAGCATAATAGGTTGCCCCTTTTTAAAGAATTTTTCTGCAAGAAAGATTTCTATAATCAATGATTCAGTTAACTTCCTTTAAAGAACATTTTTAACGTAAGTCTCGGGATTTTTCTATTGCGGAAAATCTGTTTCTATGTTATCATCGAGGATTTGTTATGCTACTTAATCTATTAGATAGATATCAATAGTTATAATGAACAACATATAATCAGGGTAAAAAGCCGCAGATACTGTCTTCTCTACAATTGTATACAAGACAATTCCCTCCGATCAGCGCCTCATCTCCACAACTGTACATGACGTTTATACTCTGACAAAACAATACCAAGTTTACAATTTGTATTACAACCCCTTATTGTTCAAAACATTGAATAGATTTTGTATTCATGGGACTATGGGTCAAGTACGTATTGTGAAACATTATAACACAAGACCTAGAGGTTCGGGTGTTTGGATCACAATCATTAGGTCGTGCGTTCAATTTTTGGACCGGACAACATATGTCGTTGAGCAAGACACGTTTTTGCAGCGGTAAATGAGTACCACCCGGTTACTGGTGGAGCTCTCTCTCCTCCTATCTTCCCCCCTCTCTCCTCTTCCACCCCTCTCTCGCTCTCCAGCTGTCACATCATAAAATGTGCCGCTGAATCAAAGGTGAAGGAGTGCGAGAGGATATTTATGTCTGCTGATAAGTCCTAGGGTTAAAAATATATCCTCAGGATGAGGTCAAAACCTTCTGATAGAAACTTAATGTTAAAAGATTGGCAAGTGCGTCTTTGATATCAACCGTTTGGCTTTCTTTTAGATGCCGTCTTTGTTGATGGTATGCGTAGAAACAGATGTGGTAGCAGTATTCCAGTGTGGTGGGTTCATTTGTGCTTGGTACACAACCAAGAAGGAACTTTATAGAGCAGAAAATGCTTACTTTCTGCTCTATAATACCTAATTTTCGTTTGGCGCATGGATCTCTCAGCAATTGTTTGTCAATGAGTATATACTTTGATTAACATGCAGTTTATGGATTTTTTTTTTAAAATGAAAGAAAAGTAACCGAAAATGACGACGATGACATCCCATAATTTCATACAGTGAACTTAAAAGGAATTGGTGAAATCCCTTAAGTTTATTAACAGAACTCCCTCATTCCAACGTACTTATACCCAGCAACGGATACATACAGAGAATATAAAACAGACACATACAGAGAACATAAAATAAATTGATGAAATCCATTGAGTTTATTAATAGAACTCCCTCGTTCCAACAGACACAATGAGAAAGCAATTTGATAGCTTGTATGTCAATAGCCACCACATGATAGCCACTGCATGATAGCCACTGCATGATAGCCACTACAGTTACACGTAAGCAAAGCAATAATCCTGCAGCCGACTTAGCTGTACAGCGAAAACTATTTCCGTCCATTCACCTTCTACACATTGGTTATGTCACACAGATTGTTTACATGAAAGTTTGGAATTTCACCATCGTCATTTCCAGTCAATTTATTTTTTTGTTTTTTTAACCCTTAAACTACATGTTAACCTATATATTTTACCCACTCCTCCTTATATATTCAGACACAGAGAAACTATATATATATAGGGGAGAATTCACAAAAAAAAACAAAAGACAGGTGGTGTAGACAACAAACAGATCTATTAGTTTAACGCTCGGGAAGTGAAAAAGTCTTTAATGTTTCGAGCCTACACTCTTCCACAGAAAGGAACACAGAAAGAAACAGGGAGAGAAAATAAAGAATTTGTAGTGGCTAGCGATCTATTATGGCAAATGCTGGACAGAAGGGTCACACAGGAGAGCTAGGAAGAAGGGGAGATAATAAAGTAGTGGTGATCCCAAAACGAAGGTGCGTATGGGTGTGTATAAAAGAGCATGTATGTGCATGTGGAAGAGGGCTGGTGACCTTGACGTGTGCGTGTGTGCATGTGTAGGTATATGATGGTGTTGGTACTGGGAAGTGGTCAGTGCTAGTGTGTACGTGGTGGAGTGATGTAATGTGGTGTTGTGTGGTATTGTAGTGTGTGGTGTGGTGGTGTTGGGATGTGGGGGAAAGCAAGGGTGGGTGTTAATCTGAGGGTGCGGTGTGGGTTAAGCTGAGGGTGCGGTGTGGGTTAAGCTGAAGGTGAGGTAGAGGTGGGGGTATGTGAGAGTGGGTGTA
>NC_068982.1:77881955-77885820 GCF_001194135.2 Octopus bimaculoides | reverse complement strand
ACGCAAAGGAGCGAAGAGAGAAGATTGGTCCCTATTCACGGCGAAGATGGGAATCCGGATGGCCCCTGTGCAAGGACAATCCGAATACAGACAGGTGTTGCAAAGAGTGACCGGTAGAGCGGAAATGGTGCGAGACCAGGGTATCATTGCCTAGTCGGATTTCTCGGAGGTGTTCCGCGAACCGGTCAGCCAAGCGGCGTCCCGTTTGCCCGATGTATAGAGAAGGGCAGAGAGAGCAGGAGATGCAGTAGATGACATTGCTAGAAGTGCAGGTGAAGGAGTCGGTGATATGGTAGGGTCGATGATGGGTGCCGGTGAGGAGGGTGGTGGTGGAAAGGTAAGAGCAAGTGCGGCAGCGTGGGCGGCTACATACATACATAATCTTAGTTGGTCGAGTGCTTTTCTACTTCTTAAAGCTTTACCACACATTAACGTAGTTCTGAGGGGAATTCAACGTGACACAGAGTGTGACAAGGCTGGCCCTTTGAAATACAGGTACAACTCATTTTTGCCAGTGGACTGGAACAACATGAAATAAAGTGTCTTGCTTAAGGACACAACGAGTCACCGGAAATTGAACTCACGACCTTACAATTGTGAATCGAATGCCCTAACCACTAAGCCACGCGCCTTCACACACACACACACACACACACACACACACACACATATATATATATATATATATATATATATATATATATATACGCATATCTGTACACATATATATAATGTATATTTGTATGTATATATACGCATATATATAATGTATATTTGTATATATGTATATATGTATTTATGCGTGTGTATACATATATATATATGTATGTGGGTGTATGTGTGTGTGTATGTATGTATGTATGTATGTATGTATGCATGTATGTATGTATGTATGTATAAATGTTTCCTGGTTGTTTGACTGGTGACAAACTGATTTACATTACTCGTGTCAGAGGTCTCCACCTCTGTTAATAGCGTGCATTTTTGTCAATCTTCATGTGACCTGGTTAGGAACTACACATTTTATTAAACAACTTCCTGAAAAATTGTTGCTTGTAAAACAAGAGGTCAAATTTGAAAGGTCAAGTTTAGAATATACATTGACAATAACAAAATTGGAGACATCTAGCTTTTCTTTAACGTTGTTTGTTTATTATTGTCTATTTTATTGTTCTATTTAATTTTATTTTATTCATTAAATGAAAATATACACAATGTGCTTGTGAACTTGCTATGTTATTCATATCTATCATATTGTGCTGTTTTCTACACACAAGTACACATACACACACATATATATACAATATATATGGTTTTTGTGTGGTTTTTATTAATATATATATATAGTTTACAGTTCAAATATAGATAGGTTCAGCAAAAAATGTACACTGTCCACTGAGGGATAAATATCATTTAATATACACATCACAAAGGAGCTACTAATAACTTCATGCTTTTAATTGACATTAAATTGGCAAATTTATATAATATACCTTGTATCCAAAAGCAATCTTTAAGACTCAGTTCATGCGTCAGATGTATTTAAAAACCAGGCCGCTGGAATATGAGAAAACATGAGAAAATGTGACAAGAAAATATGTACTCTTTGTACTGACTATTATATCTTACATCATGAAATAAACCTTCATCTTCTATGAATTGGAATAAATGGATCTTAGCCATTTGATATTAAAAATTGAAAGCCTACAAGAAATTGTAATTTTAATTCTAAGATCAGTGTTCAATCTCCATTACAGCATGATATTCTATAAGAAACCTGAGGTGAACGAGAAACGACTGAATAAATATCATACGGACTGTCGGCTCACGACCCTTTGTGTGTCTTCTCTATCAGTTCTATATTTAAGAGATGAGGAATTATGTACATTATTTACATTTGACGGATATTTGTCCTCATCTTGTTTGTTGTTAACACAACGTTTCGGATGATATATCCTCCAGCCTTCATCAGGTGTCTTGGAGAAATTTCGAACCTGGGTTCTCATTCCTAAGGTATTTTAAAATATTATTGTTATTATTATTATAGGGCATATGGCATAATGGTTAAGAGCGCGGGATACTAATCCCAAGATTCTGAGTTCGATTCTAGGCAGTGACCTGAATAATAACAATAACAATAATAATAATAGTAGTAGTAGTAGTAGTAGTAGTATTAATAATAATAGTAATAATAATAATAATAATAATAATAAATACTGTCTATGTGATCTCAAATTTTAAAGTAAACACATAATTTACTTATGGTTTCTTAAACATTCACCTGAACAAAACTGTACAAATCCAAATATATGGTACCCTAGGCATAACACCTACATGAACTTCTAACTTGTTGTCTCTTGAGGTCTCTGGGTGAGACTTGGATCCAACTTGTACAAATGCAAAACAAAAGTCAAACATAAAATAATAATAATAATAAGCTGTGACTGAGGGACAAAATGTGTCGATTCTCTGGGACTTCCCCGTACATACCGACAAAACTATAAAAGCTAATAAACCGGATATTATTATAAAAGATCGGACAAAGAAGATGTGTTTATTAATTGACATGAGTATTTCTTGCGATCATAATATAGCGGCGAAAGAATTTCACAAGATTAGTAAATATAAAGACTTGCTAATAGAAATTGAAAAAAATGTGGCATCTCAAGGCGACTACCGTACCAGTGATTGTAGGATGTCTAGGAATGATAAAAAAAAAAAAAGGTACTGAAACCTATTCGAAAATGATACCAGATTTACCATCCCTACAGGAAGTGCAAAACATCGTCTTAACTAGAACGACTCACGTACTGAGAAGAGCATTAGCGCTGTGAAAACAATATCCATTCATGAATTTATTTATTTATTAATTTTTTTAAATACATATTCTACCTGTGAATTTGGGTGTGTAATCTGGGAATGCATACAATGAGCTTCTCTGCCCTAGGTGTACGGAAAACACTCGGCGAGAAATGGAAGAAAATTTAAAGAAAGAAAGAAAAAAAACATAATAATAATAATAATAATAATAATAATAATAAGATCCAGAAATAATTCAGGAATGAGAACCCAGGTTCGAAATTTCCCCAAGACACCTGATGAAGGCTGGTGGATATATCAGCCGAAATGTGTTAACAGCAAACAAGATGAGGACAAATATCCGTCAAATGTAAATCATGTAAATAATGTATAAATTATCTTTGTACTAATTTTCCTGGATGTTCGGTACTGAACGTTCTCCAGATGTTATTAGGAAAATTTTCAGCGAAGAATTAGGACCTTATCCACGAACAGAACATTTTTTTTTTTTTACTCGCTTACTCAACTCGAGAAAACCAAGGATTTTAGCTCTAACTCTCCTCTGAGTTTCGCGAAAAGGTTAAATAAGATTAAATTGGTAACTAATTGATGTTACAACCTTACTACACTCCCTTTCCTTCATTCCTTCTCCCTCTCTTTCCCGCGCTCTCTGTCTCTCTCCCTCTCACTTTCTTCCGCCCCGTTCGCTTTCTCTTTTTCCTCTCTCTCCCCACCCTCCTCACTCCCTCTCCCTCTTTACCCTTTCTCACTCTCTCACTCACCATCCTTTTCACATTCACTTCCTCTCTCGCTCTCTCTCTTTCTCTCTTCCCTCTCTTGTTCCCCCCCCCCCAATCTTTGTTGTTTATTCCTTAATTTCTTTCCAAATTAAAATCTAATCTGAGAAACTGATTAATTTTTCCAAACGACGTTCAAGAAGTTTACTTTTTATCATAATTATCATTATTTATTTGTTTTGTTTTGTATTTTGGCATCTTTGAAGCATCCATTAACTGCTAAGAATTTTGTGGGGTCTGGTCAGTGCCGTTTGAGAGAAATTCATTTA
>NC_068982.1:77876610-77881519 GCF_001194135.2 Octopus bimaculoides | reverse complement strand
AAAAGTGTTCGAACTCTAAGCTAATAGAACTACTGACCCATAATTTTCCGTTGTGTTGTGATAAGAGAGAAATAACAAAATAAAACTTTAGTTTCGTGTAACTAAACATAATGTCTTAACGTTCGATATTATAGAGAAAGGAACGTTAACAGTAAGCAGCGTTCATGACTTTCTGGAAAGAAACGATAGCGGGGGGGGGGGGCATTATGTTAAAATATCTGAACGGAGATTTGAAACTGTTTCGGATCTATCATTACAAAAGCTTACTTCGTGCATCACAGCCCTCGTTCTTAATTCTGAGATAATAATTGTTTCTGATTTAGACCCAAAGCCAGAAATTTGGAGGAGAGTAGGATAGGCAAGTGTAACATATAAAACTATTTAGGGGGAAAATGCATTGCACGGTATTTGGACATCAGCTTTTGAATTTAAAGTTTATACATTATACAATTTCCATTTGGTTTATAACTAAGAAATATATTTTCTGACTGTTATAGTTTATCCATGGGTGAAGGAATTTAACTCTCATCCGCTTACTTTAGAATTAAGCGTGGACTTTAGAATTTCTTTGACTCGTTGTGAAGAAAGGGGCGCTTATCGTACAAAAAATTATATTTTTTTAAGCGGTTTTCTTACAGAAAACTCCGAATACTTTTAATCCAGATATAACAAAATTCCAACATATCTTCTAATTTCGGTTAACATGACATATATTTTCCATGAAAGTGCAACCGACCTGAATGTATTTAGGTGATGGGAAGAATGCAGAAATTTTTGAAGTCGACAGGACATATGACTGTTAATAGCTGTCAAATATCATTAAAATATAATGAACAGTCATCAGAATACGAAAAAAAATATCTTCATGAAATTAACTTAATTATACTTTATAGGTGTGTAAGTCTAAAAGCGTAATTCAGTCATCATTTATTTTACACCAGGCCACCGAAAACTGACTCAAAATTAAATAGAACAATCGGTGTACGCCAGAAGGCCCGTCGAACTCAATAAAAAACTCAGTAAGAGTGACAGATACATTCACTGATATTTCAGAAAACCCTCCGAGCTGAATAAAAACTCGGTGTGCGCAAATGAAACAGTATTGAATTAAAATAGCCATCTGTGTATTATTATTACTGTATTTACACCACAAAGACATACATTAAAAACACTATCAATATATATATATATATATATATATGGGAGAATATACAAAAAATAACAACAGACGAGGACAGGTGGTGTAAATAACAAAAGTATATATTAGTATGACGCTCGGGAATACGGAAAGTCTTTGACGTTTCGAGCTACGCTCTTCAACAGAAAGAATACGGAGACAAGGAGAAAAACACGGAGAAAAAAAATTGAATAGTGTTCAGTCAACGGTCAATCATAATAATGGCCGATCATAACAATGGCTGACCGGAAGTTAGAAATTCTTATTTCAGGAGAGCTAAGAAAGGGGGAGATAACAAACGGTGATCGGGAACGAGGGGCTGTGTGTGGGAGGTAGACTGCTGGTGATCTTGACGTATGTAGTGTGAAAATGGGGGAAGGGAGAAAGGGAGAAAGTAGTTGGTCAGTTGTAGTGTGTGCGTGGTGTGATGCGAGGGTATTGGTGTGGTGTGCGTGGTGTGATGCGAGGGTATTGGTGTGGTGTGATGTGAGGGTGTTTGTATATTTACATTTTTGTATGAGTAACGCTTTAGCGTTTGAAGCTGTTGAATTTGTTCCACTTCATAAGATTTACTTTCTAAAACATTCGGCACGAGCTGGAGTCGTTCTGTTTATTTTTTGTATTTGTCTCGTAATGCTTAATGAAACAGTTTGAAGTTTTCTGAATTATTCAACAACGTCTGTACTCTATTGCTGTAACAGAGTCTCTACTTAGTTGTTCTGTTTGTCATATGTATTTGAAAGTTAATTCTGCTTGCTTAATGTTCAACTCACGCATCGCAACATTTATAAGTAATTACTCCATCATTATTGTAACCCGAACAGTTCTCCTGAGGTACGTTGCGGTCACATTATAGAATAATGTGACTTAAATTTGATTTGAATTTTTTCCCTCTAAACCAATAAATATCTTTCTCTCTAAATTTTCAAACAAGGATCCACTTACTTGCTGGATCGGAAGTGTATTCTTCTATCTTCATAGTCTCATAAAGTTTTAATGTTCATAAATTCAGATGATTCGCCCGAAATCGCAACAGTCATAAGTAATTTCGATGCTACTTTAGCGTATGGTCTACCGCAGTACTTCCAAATTACAGATTGAAAGTTCAGAAAGCTAAGGTGTGTTAGTGCCTCTTCATGTCTACAAAAGAAATGTTGTCCTTCGGGAATTTCTACAGTGAACAGGGCCGGTTCAAGGTATCGGCAACTCGGGCAGTCGCCCAGAGCGCCATGTGATGTTTACTCTACATTTTCAGTTTTTCTCCTTGTGAAAGTTTTAAAAGATTATCCTTGTAAGGTCGCCAAAGTTCAGCTTGTCCGGAGCACCAGCAACCCTATGATCGGCCCTGACAGTGAATCATACCTGTATAGCATTTTGGGAGTAGGAAATATAATCTTCTTTTCCTGTTATTTTGGCATTTTCGTTTATTTCCTCATCCTCTAATTATCAACTTTCATCGGATAACCAGAAACGTCACAATCATCTCTACTTCTCATTACATAGCTTCTATAAATATAAGAATTCGTAAACATCTGAACATGTATATGTTTGTCTCAGTGTGCATGAATGTGGATATGCTGTGAGTGTGCATGCGTGCGCGTGTGTAAATGTAAACCTAAATGTGTGTGGTTAAACAAATAACTTTCAAATTTAGAAAAATGCCTTTCATACAATCTGATTCTTCCTAACTCATGACTCTTCATTTCTATTTCATAAACACTTCCGCATCCCCGAAAATTTCGCACCAGGCTACCGGAAATAACATTCCTTAATTTCCTTTGGAGTGGCTATGTGGTAAGAAGTTTATTTTCAACAATATGGTTCCAGGTTTAGTCCCACTGTCTGGTACCTTGGGCAAGTGTTTTCTCCTATAGTCTCGGATCGACCAAAGCCTTATAAATGAATTTGGTAGACGGAAACAAGCCAAGAAGCCCGTCGTGTGTGAGTGTGTGTGTGTGTGCGTGCGCGCTTGTGTGTGTGTGTGTGTGTGTGTGTGTGTGTGTCACTGCCGTTTGACAACCGTTTCAATCAACTAAAAATTCAAGGCGGTTCCCCAGCATGACCGCAGTTCAATGACTGAAACAAGTAAAAAAGATAAAAGATATTGAAATACAGTTAGATCTTGTGTCGAAAAAATGTTATCTTTTGAAATATGAAGATATTAAGGTATTGTTAATGGTAGTTTTCAGACGTTTCGGTCAGCCAACATTCACCCCAGTTATTACTGGCACTAAGCCACAGTCAAAGAACAGGTCTGAATTTGTTCTATATGGTTGAAATTACGTCTGTTAATTTGTTTTTGATCTTTCTTTCACTGAAATTAGGCCTTGTTGGGTGACAATAGAGTTTTTTTTAAATTATGTATGATGAAAATAATGCACTCGAAAGTTGCTAACCATTTCAACCGAACATCACTAACTTCAGGCATAAATTAATCTATCACATTTCATTACCATGTCTCACTCACACACATGAATACGTGCGCGCGTGTTTGTATGTGTGTATGTGCGTGTGTGTATGTGCGTGTGTGCATGCGTTTATGTATGTATTTGTGTGTGTGTGTAGAAGTAAACACATACACAAGATAAAGGCTTTGATTTAATTTATATATCAGTCATATTTATAACTATTAACAAGCTTTGAAGAATGCACCGAGTGACTAAGCCGACCTTTCAGGTGGTGGTGGTAGTGCTGACAGGGTGGTGTAAGAGATAATGGTGGTATAAGAGGTGGTGTTATCAATTAATCATTTCGAGAGAACAAAGAAAATACCAACAACCGATATTCTATAGACGGGGGACAGCCATTAAGCAGATCTATTTCTGCATATAAGACTCCATTATTGAAGAGTGACATTATATGTACTTGTAAAGACCCGCATTTAATATCGATGATTAGTTGATGTTCAACTTCTTTCTTTCTTCTAACTGCCATTTTAGCATTTCTTTTGATTGATAATTAAATTATTTTGATTTTTATAAATACAATTTTTTCAATTTCCTTTTAGTATTTATTTTTATTTATTTATTTTTATTTTGCCTTAATTCTGTGTAGCAAAGAAAGAAAAGAATCCAGTAGATTATGCGACAGAGTAGAAAACAACTGCATCCTCAGTGGTATCCATTAATGGGAGATTAGCGATATTAACTTCTAAAAATGATGAAACAGTAACTGATGTTCGTGCAGTAATTATTAATTAACGTAAATGAAATAAAATAGTTACAACTTGCAGCGTTCTTTTGCTTTAGGGACATATAAGTGCAGGATTGCGAATAAACGAAAATGAAGTCGGGAATGTAGAAAAATGAACTTAGCTATTCTGAGGAAGCAAAATGTATATATAAAAACTTTACAGTACATGTGTAGAATCACTGAACGTCTACAAAAATTATAAGGTTTTATGATTATAAAATATACTATAAAGTATACTATAAAATGGTAATTAACTAGGTTTAATTAATCATGGTAGTCGCGTAAAATGATGATTCATCTATAAATTGGATAAATGTAGTTTCTCGTTTCTATCTGGACCAGAAGTTACTGTTGGTGCACAAGTTCCACAATGTTATCTGGTATCAATGTAGAAAATGAAATATTTCTTTTATGTAAAAGTAATTGCAAATTAAAAACTCATTGTGAATGGAAAGAAAATATTATTTGAAAACTTGCCAAACAGAAACTTATAAATTTATGAATGAAGTTGTATGTTCGTTCAGTTACTTCTTCATTTCA
>NC_068982.1:77869684-77870665 GCF_001194135.2 Octopus bimaculoides | reverse complement strand
TATATATATATATATATATATACAAAAAGATAGATAGATAGATAGATAGATAGATAGATAGATAGATAGATAGATAGATAGATAGATAGATAGATAGATAGATAGATAGATAGATTTAGGAATATAGAAAGTAAACGTATAGCTAGACTTACTCAATTAGATACTGTAGATTTTTACCCTTCGAAATCGAGACCCATAGTAGATTAAACAATTGGGTTTGTTAAAGAATATTGACCAGATAGCCATAGATATAGAACAAAACTTAATAACGTTCACTGAAAGTTTCATATAATTGCTGCTCCAACATGAAAAACATTCTCTCAGGTCACAGCAAACGCCTATTCCAAATTGTAACTGTAGTCACCCAGAAACTTTCCCACTTTATCGAGTATGCTCATTGGCTTATGAAGCTAAAGTTATCTCAAGGCTCCAAAATAATGAAACTCAAAAGAAAAAGTATATGATGTATGGTTAAGTGACTTAAAAAACAAGATACGTTAACCGTCAATCTTCTTTTTGACACGTGGATAGAAAGAAAACCCGAAGCTAACTAGCCATATTTGGGGCCGGACGGCCAACAATACACTACGCACCATCAAGTAGAGCATCATGGAATGATCCACGCCGTATGTTAATGATACAGACTATGTTTAGCGGAAAGATTACATATACTTTTTAAACCTAAGAAATCTACTGACGTACTGAATCCTAGATCTGAAATTTTCATTAATGTAAACAACTAAATATGTTTCTATTATTGGACTGAAAAACACCTCACTTTCCAGATTTTCTCCTCAATTCACTTTCTTTTTTTTTTAACTTTCTCTTCTTGTCCTTTCTCGTCCTCTCGTTTTTTTTTCTCAACGACTGCTTTGAAATCCGTGGCACGCAAAACAAGCTTGTAAGACCATCGTAGTTTCAGCCCGACTTTAAGCCTTCAATATATTAAATTACGTTGCGCGCGCGCGAACGTGAGTGCGT
>NC_068982.1:77866939-77869347 GCF_001194135.2 Octopus bimaculoides | reverse complement strand
AAAAGGAGAAAGGGCTCTATACCACTTTCTTATTTTCTGACCAGGCTCCCGTGGCTTTTGTGTGTTTTTCCACGTGTAACCTTTCGAAGCGCCTCACCCTATTGGGAGTTTTAATTGTTATATCTTTCTCTGTTTTCCTCACTGTTTACACAAACGTTTTTCTTTTCGGACAAAACCCTTTGTAACCTTCGTCCTGTCTTTGTCCTTACATGTTTTTAATTTATATTAGCCCTCGTGGCCAATAAAACCAGAATTATTGGTTGATGGGTGATGACAGAAACTTTAGAACGGTGAACCTAAATATCTGGTAACGTCTGGTTTAGTCTCTCTACACACTGAGGTAAATCTTACTTTTCGTCCTTTCTGTTTCGATAAAATAACCTCTGCCTTCGGATCTATATGAAAAAGAAATAGTAATAATACGAACACAAATCATTTTCATTTCTCCTCCGTTGTCTTTCTTCTAAATGACCCACAAGATAATAAGGCCAGGCACGAGTCACTGTTGTTGGAGAAGTGGAAACTCTTATAACCGAAGTTATTGGCTTCAATCGAAGATCAAATCCTCTTTGAGAAAGTCAAATGTGTGTGATAAAAAGTGGTGATAAGAAGGTACTGAATCTTGGTTGTGTCATAAAAGTCAGAATGTTTCTGAATATAGCCGCTTAATAAAGAAAAAAAGGAATTTTCTTCAGATGTGTCCTTTTATCATTGAATGACGTCACACTGCAACATTTCTATCCAAGACCTAAAAAGCAGCAACTTTAAGAATCATACTAAAAGCCTTTCATTAGTGCCATTCAAGTATAATACAAATCAAGTATAGTGATGAATTCTACGATGTTTGACGTGGGTCGAAGGTTTTCCTTCGTATCCCAAGTGAGAATAGCATTGATTTATAGCATGTCAATGTTGAGTGTTATGTGTGTGTGTGTGTGTGTGCGCGCGCGTGTCTGTGTGTGTGTGCGCGCGCGCGCGTGTCTGTGTGTGTGTGCATATGTATCTGTGTGTGTATAAGTATATCTGTGTGTGTACAAGTATTTGTGTTTAGCTCCTCGTCTTATTGCTCAAATGAATCAATAGAGGGTACAAGAGGATGAATTAAGTTTGAAACCGAATATAATGTGTGTGTGTATGTGCGTGTGTGTGTGTGTGTGTGTGTGTGTGTGTGTGTATACGTATGTCTGTTTTGTGTATATGTGTTCATGCATATGTATAGTGAGAAGAATTATAAAGCTAGTGTGTAAGAAAATGTGTATATATGAGAGTGTGTAAACAACTAAGTGTACATCTTTGTAAGCCTAGTACTTACTCTATCGGTCCCTTTTGCCGAACCGCTAAGTTACGGGGATGTAAACACACCAACATCGGTTGTCAAGCGACGGCCGGGGCCGGGGGCAAACACAAACACACAAACATATACATATATCGACCATTTGGTCGATAAGCAAGCTACTTACCACACAGCCACTCCTACCCCTATACGGTTACTTTTTTTATATTATAGATCTTAATAAACCTAAAGCATGTCTGCACATTCTGAAACTATTACAATATTAAAGAATGAGTAAAATATTGTTTTCTTAATCATATTATTATTTCTAATTAACTTTACAATACTCTCTGCTCTAAAGATGCTAACATAGAATGAATAAATATATCTAAACATAGTTTTCTGATGTCGTGGCTGCAGTTCATAACTTTATTTTTTATAGTTTTATTTATGTATTTATTGTTATTGCAAATTTAACAAAGAACTCTGAAAAAAATTATCAACATCTTTTAGAGCGTCACAGAAGTACATGTGACCTGAGCAATAAAAATTTTGTTTAATGTTTATGTAGGAAATTTCAGTCCAGATCTTTCAGTAATTGATCGATGCTCCCGGCACTGTTTCTGACCTCTCTCTCTCTCTCTCTCTTTATTGGTTCACATTCAACGCTACTTTAAAGTAAATTAATTTGTTATAACATTGAGTCTAAGCACGTTTTTGAATACACAAAATGTATTTGAAAATATATACAAACATTTGTGTATGCGTGCGCGCACACACACACACAAATATATATATAAAAATACGTGCATGTATGTGTGCATGTATGTATGTATGTATGTATGTATGTATGTATGTATGTATGTATGTATGTGGCTTAGTATTTAGGGGTGATTCACCATGAGTGGAAAATTGTGGTTTCGGTTCCTGATCTGCGCGATGCGTTGTGTTTATAAGCAAAACATTACATTTCTTGTCGCTCCAGTCCACTCAGCTGGCAAAAACAGACCTGTGTCCTGTCCAGGGGTGGGGTATGTATACGTCTCAGAATCCGGGAAAACATCCTTATCGGTTTATGGCTTGGGAAGGAGTATTGTTCATTTTGATATGTATATATATATATATATATATATAT
>NC_068982.1:77865191-77865764 GCF_001194135.2 Octopus bimaculoides | reverse complement strand
TTTTGTATTTGGTTTGCAAGATTCTGTGAATTCGTGTGTTGAAGCATATTTTATTGAGTCTGGGGAGAGTAATTTTCTTAGTGCCTTATTAATTAACACACTCATCGGTTCGATTTCTACTCATTTACTAACTTATTTTTACTCAAATTTTCGTTGCGTCTTGCAACTTTTTCAATAGTCCTTAACTCTGTCCGTTATCGGAATTGGGTTCTGTTTTATTTAGTTTCTTTGTTTGTACGCTTGCGTGTGCGTCAGTGTGCGTGTGCGTCAGTGTGCGTGCGCATACACATAATTTTTATGTATGTATGTATGTATGTATGTATATGTGTCTATGCATGTATGTGAGTGTGTATGCATATATATGTATGCATATGTGCACGTTTGTATGCATGTATGTATGTAATCTGCATGTATGTGTGTATGCGTATATATATGTATGCATGTGTGCGTCTGTTATGTATGGATGTGTGTTTCCATATGTGTCCTTGTGTGAAGTGTGCGTGTGTGTGTATGTTCATGTTTTTCAGTCTTCATTTGTATATATGTATGTCTGTAAATATGCATTTCAGTATG
>NC_068982.1:77863046-77863969 GCF_001194135.2 Octopus bimaculoides | reverse complement strand
GTTGACAAAATGTGCAGTCACATTTTGAAATCGTGTTTTTTGATTAGGTGAAAATGATACGGAGGTTTTTCATCTCTCCTAAAGCGTGAAATTTCCCACCAGATACTAACTGTTCACGTCTAACTCCGGTATATATATTGTGATTTGTAATACATGTTGATGAAGAAAAAGAAACACTGCATCGTGCCTTTTAACTGTGTATAAATACATATACATATACATCTGTTAATGAATATAAATTAATTAATTTATTAATTAACATTGCCTACAATTACTTCAATTTACACTCAATACTAATTACAAACATATAGAATAACATAAGTTTGTATTTTGAAGATTTAGAGCAAAATATCATGGCCAAAGGACATTAAGGAAGTTATATGTTGATCGGTTGAGATACTGCAACAAAGTAGAAGAAAATATGTTTAGTTATTTGTGTGTGTGCGTATGTGTTAATATTTTTATTTAAATATAATAATAATAATAAAATGACGTATATAAAGAATATTAAAATATAAAATATAAATATATATATATATATATCAATACTTACATACATATATATATAAATACATACACACACACACACACATACACACACACACAGATAGATAGATAGATAGATAGATAGATAGATAGATAGATAGATAGATAGATAGATAGATAGATAGATAGATAGGTAGGTAGGTAGGTAGGTAGGTAGGTAGATAGATAGATAGATAGATAGATAGATAGATAGATAGATAGATAGATAGATAGATAGATAGATAGATAGGTTTCTTTATTAGCCACACAGGGCTCAACACAGAGGGGACAAAATACAAATGTAGAGTTTTTTCTTTTCGAGGGGGGCGAAAACAAAGCAGAAAAAAAACAAAAGTGGGGACAACGATGAAAAAAAAACATCGCAAAACGTTTGGGGT
>NC_068982.1:77861366-77862456 GCF_001194135.2 Octopus bimaculoides | reverse complement strand
GCTCTTCCTTCCCGTTTAAAGGAAGGAGGCGTGACGATATTGACGATAGACTCGGTTGATAAACCGACTCGTCCCACACGCGACAGCAGTCGTTCGACATAAGCCCACAGCTCCGAAATGGTTGGACACTGCACGAGTGCGTGCAGAACGGTTTCATCGCTCTGACCGCATCTCGGGCAGGTCGGCCCCGCATTTCGCGAGCCGTGTCTATAGAGCTTATCTCGAACGGGTAGCGCTTCTCGGTAACACTGCCAGGCCAGGGATCTCTGGAAGTTGTCCATAGGTCCCGGCCCGAAAGTCGTCCTGAACAGGCTGGTCAGGTATTCCTCGTCGACGCCAAGGTTCGCCCCGAGATCGTCGTCGTACCTAGATAGATAGATAGATAGATAGATAGATAGATAGATAAAGAGAGACTGAGAGACATTGTATGTATGTGTGAATACAGACAGACACACACACAGACACACACAGACACACACACACAGACACACAGGCACACAGACAGACAGACAGACATGCAGGCAGGCAGGCAGGCTATCGTAGATAGATAGATAGAGAGAGATAGATAGATAGAGAGAGAGAGAGAGAGAGAGAGAGAGACAGACAGACAGACAGACAGAGGCAGAGATAGATAGATAGATAGATAGATAGATAGATAGATAGATAGATAGATAGATAGATAGATAGATAGATCATATAACACTAGAGAGGTACTGATGAGTATAAAACTTTGCTTATCTCCAGTCAGTTGCTGATATATCTAAACGGAAAGATCACAAAATGGAAGACAGGGGAATCAGTGCAATGAAATAGTTGCAATATTAACAATGTAGAGCAGTGGTGGTAGCTGACTGGATGGAGACCATTGTTGTTGTTGTATAATGGTTTGGATGGTTGATTTGAATGGAACAATTGATGCTGATGAGGTCGAGAGATGAGAGGAGGTGAGAGAGGTGACATTAGGAATGGAGATAGTTGAATAAATGATTATTGTGTGCGTGTGTATGCGTGAGTGTTTGTGTGAGTGTGGACGTGTGGGAGTGTTTTTATGCATGTATGTGTACGTGTGTCTTTGCGCGAATCTTTGTGT
>NC_068982.1:77856905-77860811 GCF_001194135.2 Octopus bimaculoides | reverse complement strand
GTGTGTGTGTGTGTGTGTGTGTGTGTGTGTGTGTGTGTGTGTGTGTGTGTGTGTGTGTGTGTGTGTGTGTGTGTGTGTGTGTGCAATTAACATATACACAGACCGATCGACGAGCATGTAGAAAGAGTGAAAGAGAGATTAAAACCAGAAGAGATTGTCAGAGAGGAATAATTCAGCGACAAAGACGCTGTGGACGAAACTCCTCCATCTACACGACAACTTTACCACTGGCCATTCGAGGACAAGGGCGGGATCGGAGAGCCCTTCGGCCTCCTGGTCTGCTTCTGGATTTGTTCTCTAGAAATTCAAGTGCACCGACTGATAGTTTCTTGGAACAGGTAAATTTTTTAAAGACTTGTTGTCAATGATTCTTCTACTGTCCTCTTTTCTTGACTTTTGCTGCTACTGAAATTATAAAGTCCTCCAGTTGATTTCATTACCAAGTCTATAGCAAATGTGTCTTTTGCACCCCCAAACATGAATTTCATGTCTCTTGTCTCCTTACCTTCAATTCGGCACAGTATAGCTTTGTGGTGCTCAGGGTTTATTAGGACCGGTGGTGTAGCTAGAATGTTTACCACCCGGGGCAGCCTTTGAGTTTTACGTCCCCCCACCAGTTTCTACAGGCTTATACAGAATACCCGAAAGTGCAGCCATAATAAAAGCGTTGCCTGAGAGCGATGACTGCCCATAGTAACCCCCAGTCTCGCTACACTAGTGATCAGGATGTGGCTGTCCATTCTAAACCAGACTGACAACATGGTAAACACATCACCTACGAGGAGCCGCTGAAACGTTACTGGCTTTGGGTAAAAGAAAATACAGGATGATCAATTTATCATGATTTTATTCAACATATTCCCCTCTCAGAATTCACACACTTATTGCAGCGATCCTTCACGTTTTTCTAAGTCCTGTAAAAGAACTTGGAAAGTCGGGCCTCCAACCTTTAAAGTCAAGAACTTTTCAGCACCCCGTCACTACTTCAATGCCTTTACTTCTTGACCACAATAGTTGCATACTACCTCAACCCAGATATACCTAATACACTCATTCCTCCTACTCCTACTCCTCCCATTTCCCTCTGATCTTTACACATATTGATCTTGCACTCCCTAGGCCTTGCATTAATCACGTTTATCAATCTTTAGTCTCCAGAGTGATAATCTTTAAAAATTATTCTGCTCCACCACGATTTTTCTATGTTACCTAACTGCTATTTAAATTGACCATAATCTGTACAGGTCTCACTACTTTCAGAAGGTTTATAAAAACCATAGATACAACCTCCTTCTCATTACAATTAAAAAAATACTTGACTGGCTCAAAAAAACCAAGCTTCAAATAAGCACCATGTCAGACAAACCAATGCAAGAAAAGGGATGACTGTATAAGAGCTGAGCTTGAGTTACTCTTTGTACTGAAGGAAAATAATCACAAGTTAACTGTGTAGAAGTGCTCCCTAGTGGCTAGCATGTTGCACTCGTAATCACAAGACTGTTCTTTCGATTCCTGGACCGGACGGAACATTGTCTTCTTGAGCAAAGCACTTCATTTCACATTGCTCTTGTCTATTCAGCTGTAAATGAGTAACCCTGCGACGGACTGATGCCTTGTTCAATGAGAGTATTCTTATTTTAGTCACTTATTTATACACCATGGAAACCGGGTAACCGGTGGGGGGGGGGGTCATCGTCGTCGTCGTCATTTTGAGGAGAAAGAGGATGAAAAGGACGAGTAGGACGACGACGACAACGACACCAGTATTCAGTATAAAACTCCGATATCAAACTTTCATTAAGCTAATCTCCCTACGAAAATCTATTCAAACAATCAAACCAAGTTTCTCAACAACAGTAACATCAATAGCCATCTCCAGACAGGCGAATGTAAAGACGGAAAATACTGGAATTTCTTTAATGCTCATTTTTAACTACCTTTGAGTTGTCCAGCGGGTTATACAGCCACACAGAGGCTCGTGTGATAACGTGTGTCTGTGAATTTCTTTTTAAATCACTGAGCAAGGGATTAGATCATAAGAAAAGAAAGAGGATTAGTATCTGATAAAGCTATTATATTATATTTAATCCATTTATTATTTGAAGGAAAAACAAAAGACAGTCCGTAGAATTCTGGTAGAACTTTCAGTGTATGGTTACAAAATTTGATGAAAGATAAATGAAAAACATTAAATAGACAAAACTGGGGCAATATTAATGCGAGTTTCAAACTAGATATTACATTGTGACTTTTGTTGGAAACTTCTGCCAAGATGTGTCAGACTAAAGAATTTTCTTTAGTTAGGTGCAATACATGTTCTAGCTTTTCATTTCACAATCTCCTTCGTTGACATCTATAAACACATTCAGCCTACTACCTACTATAATTCTTTATATATTCTCTATTATTTATACCTAGTTCCTTCTCCCTCTCTATTTATCTCTGTCATTTACATAACCAACCCGCCACATCCTCTCTTTCTCTTTCCTATATCTTTATTTTATGTATTTCGAGTATGCTGACTACAACCTTCTCCTCCAAAAATACACTATTGTACCAATGTCACAAATTATTATTGCTACTATTTGCTTTCGATTTCTGATAAAAATCCAGTATATTTCATTAAAGTTAACAGCTTAAATAAATGTCTGTAAGTTAACGAATTGATAGGGTACAGGATCTCACTGAATATAAATGGAAACCGTTTTCCGCTTAATGATTTCCTCACTCCGCACCATTTTCTGTGAGACTGCACTAAAAATGCGACAACAGTGGTAAAGCAGTACTAATTTAACACAGCAGTACTAATTTCACACAAAACTTTACCGTCGATCGTTTAAGAACTTCTACAGTTAAAAAAATATAAACAGAAAAATAAAGGGACCGATCTTTCTCATGAAGAAAATAAAACAACATAATTGTTTCGCTTGACGTAACACATATTACTTTCCAGGGTCGTTGGAACGTCAATTATAATGCCAAATTTTACGTGCTATCTTTTTCGTCCTGAGTTCGAATCCCACCCTGGAGAGTTTTGAATTTTATCCTTTCTGCATTGATAAAAAAAACAACAGTTGTCCAAGGCGGTGGATTGATGGAACTGTAAGAATACTTCACTCTGTTGTAAGTACTCAAGCCAGATTTCAACCTGATTAAAGATTTTTTTTAATGTCTGTGATGGTGCTGCAATGGACTTCATCAGCGAAACATAAAGAAGTACGAATCTGCGTGATCAATGTATAAATTATCTTTTAAAATTGGAAAAATGATTACGAATCATTTAAAGCCGAAAAATTAGGTTTTATTTTGCTCTTCAATGGTTATTATATTAATTATATTAATTATTCATTTGAAATTCATTTAGCATGGCTTATCTTTATTTGAAACTGTTATCTCCGTGAATACCATGTGCACACGTATGTGTGTTTGCTTGATAGCAACATTGATAGATTAATAGATTAACAGACAGACAGACAGACAGACAGATAGACAGATAGATAAATAGATAGACAGATAGATAATGCATAGATTAAAGTGTGTCTGTGCGAGTGCGTATAAGGATAATTCTTTTTTTAATTCTAAAATTTAATATATGATTAACAACAACAGACAGGAGAAAAAGTACTCAATACAAGAAGTTTATTTCAAATTTGGTGATAATGTTTTTATCCCCCACCCTCTGAAGGAAACCACGTGACGAGAAACTAAGTTCATATGAACTGAATTGTCGAGTCCTTGAAAGAAGATCTCTCTCTCTCTCTCTCTCTCTCTCTCTCTTTCTCTCTCTCCCACTGTCTCTGTCTTTATATTTATGTGTGCGTAAGTGTGTATGTGTGTGCATGTAAGTAAGAATATGTACTCACGTGTTTCTATAAGAATGCATGTACACACAGACACTATATATAT
>NC_068982.1:77855837-77856818 GCF_001194135.2 Octopus bimaculoides | reverse complement strand
TATATATTTACATTTATATATTTATATATGCACAAATAATATTTATGTCTTTTTGTCTCCTCCCTTCCCCCTAACACGATCTCTACTATTATTCGACGCCGCCTTCTTTCACACAACATTTCTAACCCTACCTCCTCCTGCTACTCTTCCACACATTGATTGCTCAACCGACTTATTATCCAATTGAAGCACTTCATTTATATTACATCCCATTTCATGTAATATATATTCATGCCGGGGTATATTATAATTTAATACGTATTCATGAAGAATTAATTATGGTCTAATATATATCCATGCAATAACTGTAATATATGCGTTTATGCATACATGTTTGTGACTATTTTTGTGTGTGGACATACGAGAGATTCGCGCAACCATGAACACACACACACAAACTTATATGCGCACGCATGTACACGTGCTTGCGTGTTTGGATCTGGTTTAGATTGTGCTTTGGACTTTCATGTCCTGTAATTACTCGTATTAATGGTATTGCCCAAGACCCTTGACGACGTTGTTCTGGTGTTAACATGTGTGTGTGTGTGTATACATAGACATATATACATAGGATCTATTTCAAAACGGGGGCACCAGTATTTTCTTAACGAAACACTAACGAAACACTTTGAAACTTGGGACACTGGTAGAATGTGTCATATAAAACATCTTTTACTCTTAGTCTTCTTAACAAAAAAACGTACATCGCAAGTTATTCCATGTTAAAGTTGTCGTATTTCTGTAATTTCAACCAATCACTGACGTCTATTCAGCTGAATAGAGTTACTGCTGGGCGGTCATAAAAACGTTATTCCCTGTGACATATTTCATCCGGTTTAATCGTAATTTATACACATATATTGTTTATATAATAAATTACGCTGTGCGTATCTATGTGTGTAACAATTTTAGAGTTCGGATTCTAGAGTTAGGGTTAGGGTTAGGGTTAGGGTTAACAGTCTAGTTAGGGTTAGGGGATTA
>NC_068982.1:77852326-77854891 GCF_001194135.2 Octopus bimaculoides | reverse complement strand
TATATATATATATATATATATATATATATATATATATATATATATATATATATGTGTATATGTATATGTATATGTATATGTATATGTATATGACAACTGCATGGCATGTAAGATTAACGCTGACATTAACTGTAGAATTAGAAATGTAGTCTACAACGTAAGGTGCATAGAGGGTGCTTGTAAAGACAAGAACATCATATACATAGGCGAGACATCTAGAAGCATTGCGGAGAGACTAAATGGCAGTTGAGATAATATGACAACAAAAAACAGTCCTCCATACTCTACCGACATGCCAAAGACCAACATGGAGGCACACTGGGTCAACTTGACATTCGTATTATATCTAAGTACCCGAAGGACCCGACACTCAGACAAGAACAAGAGCACGTCCTCATAAATGAAGCATCACCAGTACTAAATTGGAAATATACGTAGAAGGTAGTCATACTCCAATACCCACATTTTATATATACACAGGTAGAGTTGTTAGTAGGCTGTTATGTAGGCGCGTGTGTGTGTGTGTGTGTGATAGATAGATAGGTACATACGTAATTCGGACAGGCAAGCACGTGCACACACATACACACATACATACACAAATGAAGACTAAAACACATGACCATATACACACACGCACGCTTCACACACACACAAGGATACATGTGGAGACACACATCAATACATGACAGATGCACGTACATAGTCACACAAACCCATACAAATAGCCACACTCAAACATGCACATACAAGGAGACAGAGGTACACACACACACGCATACAAACACACACAGAAGCTGGACATATCCTATCTGTCTTTCTCTTCTATCTTTTCTCTTGTCAAAGAAAATATTTCCCCAGTGTTCGCTATTTTACCCTCGTTCTGGTCTAACGAGCCTCCATGTTTTTCACAGGAATTTTCAATGGCCGAATAACTGAAGAGATGTTGGCGTGGGTTCCCACCCCGGCATCCGAAACTTGGAGTTTTATCATGGCTACCGAATAAGTGTCACATATTTTTGCAGATAAATTCCTCTATTTACATAATATCGAGGTCTCTTTCTTTCTTTTGTTGACCTTTCTATTAATAGATATATATATATATATATATGCGTGCGTGTGTGTGTGTGTGTGTGTGTGTGTGTGTGTGTGTGTGTATGCAACTGGTACTTAACTTATCGACCCCAAAAGGATGAAAGACAAAGCTGACCTCGGCGGAATTTAAACTCAGAACATTAAGACAGACGAAATACCGCGAAACATTTCACCCGGCGTGCCAACGTTTCTATCATATATATGCATATGTATGTGTGTGTGTGTGTGTGTGTGTGTGTACAAATATATATATATACATATATGTATGTATGTATGTATGTATGTATGTATATATATTGCCAGATTGGAGCAATATCGAGAATAACGAGATGAAATTGCAAAGATAATCTGGATCGCGACTGATGAAAGAAAACTCCGAATGACCTGTCCTTGTTTTCTTTGTATCGTCTATCTGGATGTTTTGTTGTCCCTTTCTTGTATCACCTAACTGTCTGGATGTTTTGCGTTCTTGTCCCATTTTGTATTATAGGCGGTGCTCCAGCATGGCCGCAGTCAAATGACTGAAACAAGTAAAAGAGTAAAAGAGAATATATAAATGGAACAAAAATGCAATAAAGGGCATTAAAACGTTCAGACAGGTAGACGATACAAAGGTGAACAAATGAAACAAAAATAAGAAGGACATGCAAAAAAAGACGGGTCATTCTTGGCTTACTTAATCGATTGATTAAGTAAGGTGTGTGTGTGTGTGTATTCATCAAGTTTCCACACATTTTGCATGCTATTCCTTTTCCTTGTTACCTTTCAGTTTTCAGTTCTTCAAAGTTCTCCATTAAAGAGCCGGTTACAAAGAACTAGACCCACGAAAACTAAGTCAAGAACTCTGCAGAATCACTTAGAATATTCTAGAAAATTCTACGCTATTTTCACTGTCCTACTTGCAGATTGTTTTTACGCGTAAGTGTTAAGTGTCTTTGTGTTGCGGTTGGGAGGCGAGGTTAGCAAAAGTTTCAAAGCAATGCTTAAGCTATTGAAACGTCATCAAGCATCATGCCAGTCTGTATTTACGTGCAAGTTTGTATATGTGTGTATGCAAGTTTGTATATGTGTGTATGCTGCAACGTCAAGCTCCATGCCTGCCTGGAGGCATATACAGTTGTGTGTGTATATATGCTTGTGTGTGCGCGTGTGTGTGCACATGTGTGTGAATAATACATACATACTATATATATATATATATATATATATACAATACACAAATATTTGTGGGTGTAAATGCATGTTTATAAATGTATATGTATATATGCGTGTGTATGTGTATATATATATGTGTGTGTGTGTGTGTGTGTGTCTGGTGTGTGCATCCCGAGCGTCCAGTAACACAATATCTGTATCACGTCCTCGCGTTGTTGTTTTTTGTTGTTTTTTGTCGTTTTTTTTAAACTCACTATATATATATATATGTGTGTGTGTGTGTGTGTGTGTGTGTGTGTGTGTGTGTGTGTGTGT
>NC_068982.1:77849450-77850865 GCF_001194135.2 Octopus bimaculoides | reverse complement strand
ATATATATATATATATATATATATATATATATACCCTGAATAATAACATACATGCCTACAAGGTGTTGAGGCTAAATTTGACAGTTTGCATATCCCATTCAAAAATAGATCAGGGTTGGATAACCAGCAGCCTTCTAGACTATTATGTGTCGCCTTTTAAATGAATCCAAATTTTGCAGAACAGATCTTTTATTTTTATTAATATGTTTTTGTCCGTCTTTTATTACTTTATTTAACTTTACAATGAAAGTATTTAAAATACCAAAGAGTGACAACGGTGTACGTTGCTTTTCATTTGAAGTGGAATTTGAGAATAGTTGCACAGCCTGACCGTATCTACGTATTTGTTTTATTTATCTATTTATCTTTTATTTATTTGTTTTTCTTATTCTGTCTGCTTACCAGTCCATCATGTCATAGAAGGCCAAGAGAATACTGAAGGAAAAAAACAGACGTTTTGATGAGGATTGGGAACTGCAATATTATTTCTTGTTTGCTAAAGATAAAATCATTTGTGTATGTACATTTAAATGTACATATATGTATTTATGTATTTATGTTTATTTATGTATATCTATAGGAGTGGCTGTGTGGTAAGTAGCTTGCTTACAAACCACATGGTTTCGGGTTCAGTCCCACTGCGTGGCACCTTGGGCAAGTGTCTTCTACTATAGCCTCGAGCCGACCAAAGCCTTGCGAGTGGATTTGGCAGACGGAAACTGAAAGAAGCCCGTCGTATATATGTATATATATGTGTGTGTGTGTGTGTATGTATGTTTGTGTGTCTTGTCCCCCAACATCGCTTGACAACCGATGCTGGTGTGTTTACGTCCCCGTAACTTAGCGGTTCGGCAAAAGAGACCGATAGAATAAGTACTAGGCTAACAAAGAATAAGTCCTGGGGTCGATTTGCTCGACTAAAGGCGGTGCTCCAACATGGCCGCAGTCAAATGACTGAAACAAGTTAAAGAGTTAAAGAGTATATGTTAAAGTATGCATATATATGTGAGTTTTTACGGTTTTTATATTTTTATATTTGGATGTTTTAAATTAACCTTGTGAACTTTATAAAATCTCTGAAGAGACCTAGAGAATCATCCATGTACTTCTATTTCATCTATTAATTACTTCAGCCTACTGGAGTTATATAGATAGAATGAGGCATGTCACCACTAGACTGAAACAGCTGTAAGTCATTATCCTATTTTCTGTCACTAGATGTCCTTTTTTAATTACTGATATGACATAATATGTCGCATGTGTTTGTATATTGTTATTATTGCCTTTTTAGTAAACAAATAAACAGGTAAATTGACACAATACAATGTCTGCAAGTTGATGAATACCATGTTCCCCTTCATTTTCTTATTGATATATATTTATATATATATATATATATATATATATATATATAT
>NC_068982.1:77847754-77849440 GCF_001194135.2 Octopus bimaculoides | reverse complement strand
ATATATATATATATATATATATATATATATATATATATCCTCCCATAGATATACATATATACACACACACACTCACGTGCACGTGCATGTGCGATCCACATACATATGCGTATGCACGTACGTATATATACCCTGCTCCGCCCTACACACATAGATGCACATGTATACATATATCTACACTCGCATACACGCACACATATACTTACACACATACACATACAACTTCTGGCATCCCGTTTTGAGCTATGGATCACTACAGCCTCGTTAGTATTTCAAGCAGTAACTATTTGATTGTAAATATTATTATCATTGTTGTTGTTGTTGTTCTTCTTCTTCTTCTTCTTCTTCTTCTTCTTCTTCTTCTTATTATTATTATTATTATTATTATTATTATTATTATTATTATTATTATTACATCGCTATATTGTCAGGTTACGTATCTGAACTTATGTGAGCATCAATATCTACAAAGTGTAAATATCTGCACTGAAGGTGTAAAGATATAGAAGACATATTGTGCCTCTTTGGGTAATCATTTGTTATATTAGTTTAATGACGTTGCTGAAGTACCTTTAAGTTTACATATTTCAGTGATTCATGGTTGCGTTCCCAACGTATCATATAAGTTTAACTGTGTCTGAGCAACAAATTTTTCTCTTTAGTAAATCAGTCTACTACGTTTTTGAAAAGTCTATATTCTAGTTACTGTTGCACTGTTGCGTTCTGCAAGTGTCCTATACGAACGTACCTAAAAACATGTAGCGTTCTCATCCGGTCCTTCCATGGTATAGACTAGATGGCTGCAGCTAATGAGATTTCCACTCGGTGGGTGGGGGAGAGTTAATCCGAATTGTCGGAGTTATGGGGTGTTGCCCAAGGTTCCACACAAGGTTCCACGCAATGTGACTGAACCCGGAACCATGTAGTTTGGAAGCAAGCTTTTTACTACACAACTACGCCTGTGCCTGTAGCCACGCCTACGACCAAAACTACAAAAGAAAAGCAGAGTAGGGACAGCATCCAAGCTGCCTTTAAGGTACTAAACGAACTAGGTGAGCTTTAAAACTATTTCATCTTATTCATTAGCGCATGTAATCCCCATGTGGTCTTGAGTTCATTTCCATGGCGCGGAACCTTCGGTAGTTGTCTTCCACTTGAAGGTAGCCTTTTGTTTATTTCTATGTGCGTATGTGTGCGTATGTAACAAATAAGATGATGTGAGATTCATAAATTACCAAATATATTAATTGCAGTAAGGGGTGCCGAAGTGGACTAAGAGAACGGAAGTAAATTTCTGATGCCATACGTACTTTCAAACAATCCGGAAGCAAAAAAGAAAAGAAAAAACATATTATCATCTCCTCGGCGGGGAATCGAACCCCGGTCTCCCGCGTGACAGGCGGGGATACTTACCACTATACTACCGAGGATTGGATAATTTCTTGCTTCAGTTCAGTGCTTTTGATTATAGGTAAACTTTTTCAACTTGTTAACTATTAAGTGTTTTTCAATATAGAATTAACTTAAAACTACTGTATATTGCAATAATGTGGCAAATTTTCTCTCACGCTCAATTGCTACCGTCTTTATTTCAACAGACTATTTGTAAAGTTTTCATTTACCATTTTAATCATTAATTTGGATGCACTGCGACTAAGAATCGCCAATGGTTGAATGTTTAATAAT
>NC_068982.1:77845627-77846564 GCF_001194135.2 Octopus bimaculoides | reverse complement strand
TATATATATATATATATATATATATATATATATATATATATATATAGATAGATAGATAGATAGATAGATAGATAGATATACATACATACATACATACATACATACATACATACATACATACATACATATGCATACATACGTACATACATACATACATACATACATACATATGTATGGCAGAAAAATATATAATACTTATGAACTCACATGAGTCAGCAGGCTACCTGAACTCCAGGACGGAAGCCGTGGGGAGTTGTCCACATTTTCAGAAATTTTTATTTCAAAACTGGAAAACCTAGCTATCAAGCGAAGGAAGACAATTCGCCCGGCCATAATTTTTAAAGAGTAATATTTCTTCAACTACCACCGGTGTTCTTGTGTTTTTAAAGAACATTCTTTGCAGAGAACAGTTATCATTTAGAGAAACTTAAGACATGTCTAGTTCACGCTAGGTATGAAACCAATGGTATTTCTCTAAAACTGTTACTTTACACACACACACACACCACTTCCCAGCGCCTACACCATCATCCACACACCTACACATGCACACACGCACACGTCAAGGTCACCAGCTCCATTCTACTCGCACATACACGCTCTCAAATGCACACGCACGCGCACCTTCGTTTTGGGATCACGACTACTTTAATATCTCCCCTTCTTCCTAGCTCTCCTGTGACCCTTCTGTCCACCATTCACCATGATAGATCGCTAGCCACTAAACCTTTTCTATTTTCTCTCCTTGTTTATTTTTGTGTTCCTTTCTGTCGAAGAGCGTAGGCTCGAAACGTAAAAGACTTTCTCACTTCCCGAGCGTTAAACTAATATATCTGCTTGTTGTTTACACACCCGTCTTCGTCTTTTGTCTTGTTTTTTGTTGTCTTTTTTTTTTTGTAAATTCTCACTATATATATATATATATACATATATATAT
>NC_068982.1:77843420-77845421 GCF_001194135.2 Octopus bimaculoides | reverse complement strand
TATATATATATATATATATATATATATTTATATATATATATATATAGAGTGCAGCTGCAAGTCAACAATTAAGTTCCCATGAGGATATCAGTTTCAGAAGTCAACAATAAAATAATTGACACCACACATTGCAACCCTACCACCCGCATAACAATGACTGCACAACAGGAGCAACGACAACAGCATTAAGGACAGTAATAACAACTACAACAATAACAAATACTATTTCCTACTTAAGTTAATCAATATATTAATTAGTCGATTGTAGATGTGGCGGTTGATACGTTGTCACAAAATTATGGCGATATCTTTTAAAGCTCTAAAGTTACTGAATATTCATGCCACTTCATATACAAACATGCACATCAGCACATACACACACACACGGCCATCACCGCATACATACGCACGCGCACTCCCGTCACAGGTTATCCACACACCAATTACTGCACACATTCACACACACACACACACTTCACTACACACACATCCAGCACTACATATACATCAGTCACCACATCCACACGCGCACACTCACTACATACACGCCCACACGCAGGACTTCCTATACCCACGCATACAGACATACATGCATACGTTCATGCATACAAAAATACATACATAAAAAACACATATACATACATACTTACATGCACACACATATGCATACATGTATAGAAACTTAATGCATGCATGCATACATACATACCAACAAATTTGCGCAAAAGCCTAGAAATTCTCAGTGTGACGGAGGAAGAACAAAAGAAACTGACACGGATTCTCCAAATACAATCAATTAGTGGCATAGTGGATGTCTGTAAGATATTCCAAAAATTATCCATCTATGAATACATGCACACATTTGGGTGTATACGTCGACAGTTCAACCAACACACCACCTCAACCACATATTTACAAACACCGGGACCTCTCTTAACTCAAAAAGTCTTGTCACTTTGTTAGCGACCGGCATGAATGTTAAGAAAAACTTAACATACATACATACATACATACATACATACATACATACATACATACATACATACATACATACATACAGTTGTTTAGTAGATATTCATATAATGTTTGAAGATAAAGAAAATGCATGCCGGAATTATGAGATGTCTACAGGTTCTAACCCAGGAATATAACTTTAAATTTATGTCTATAGTTATTGGGGCACTTTGTAATGTAACTAATTATCTCATCACAAAGGAAGGGCATGGCTAATTAAGAAATTACAATTACAAACTTTTAATACAAGTATGAACATATGTAAAACACCCTTGGTGTTTAACCTGAAAACTTTACATATTCATTATAGTTCTCACTCTTACAAATACCGAACCAAAATTAAATTGTGGCTTTTTTTTTAATTCCTTTGTTCTTTATTAATGAAATTATAAAAGGTTATACGTCCTTATCAGTCTTCTTTGTTCTCCCTGGTGTAGGACAAATTTTGAAAGCTTAAAACCGGCTTAATCGTATTAAACATGGCAATTTGTCCGTTCGCTTCTGCATTTTATCAGACAAACCTCAGAAGGAAACACTGGATCGACACACAAATAGTCATAGAAACATGTGTATATTTACACATAATTTACATATACACATACTTTACGCATATATTACATATATTACATATATTACGCATATACTTGTCAAACCTTAAGGTTTTTTAATTGCAATGACATACATATGTGTATTCATGCATACCTACATAACTGTACGCATATATGCATATGCTTATACATATATGTATATACATGCATGAATGCATATATAGATGCATATATTACATGCATATATATATATATCTTATAGGCGCAGGTGTGACTGTGTGGGAAGTAGGTTGCTTCCCAACCACATGGTTCCCAGTTCAGTCCCACTGCATGTCACTTTGGGTAAGTGTTTTCCACTATCAGTTCACACACACACACACACACACACACACACACACACACACACACACACACACACACACACATACATACATACATA
>NC_068982.1:77840073-77843410 GCF_001194135.2 Octopus bimaculoides | reverse complement strand
CACACACACACACACACACACACACACACACACACACACATACATACATACATACATACATACATACATACAAGATTATTGCCACTTCTTTACAGAAGAAGGCCATCTCTTCAATTAATAAATGCTGTCATGAGATCTTATATGACTAGCAAGTCCTGCACTTGACAAACAAACTCTATTGCAGATCTTACAAATATTTTTAAGCAGAAAAATGTCTGGGGTTGTAGTTAAGTCCTGTCTGTGAAGTGCTCGTTCCAAGATATATTCTTTGAGCTTCAAACGCTTTACATCTATTGTATATTATTTGTTTCCAAACCGATCGATCTTGAGTCATCTGCTCCCAGTCTTCAACTTTCACATTAAGAGCCTTAAGGTCATTTTTGACAGCATCCCTAAAACGTTTCTTAGGTTTATGTCTCGGACGTTTGCCACGCTGCAACTCCCAGTAAAACAACTCCTTTGGCAACCTCTCGTCTTGCATCCTAGCAAGGTGCCCAACCCAACGCATCTAGTATCCTCCTTAGGCAAGTCTGATGGAATCTTTCTAAAGCGTTTATGTGGCGCCGAAATGTCGTCCGAGTTCCATAAGAGTACAGAAGGACCGTTAAAATGCAACATTCATAGATACTAAACTTGGTTTTGAAGGTGATACCTCTATTAGAACACACACGATTTTCAAGCCTTCCAAATGCTTTGCTGACTTTTTCAATTCTCATGTTTATTTCAGAATCAAGGGATCCATCTCTAGAGAGAGTGCTGCCAAGGTAGATGAACGAGTCAACCACATCTAATCTTGTACCCTGGACAAAGATGTTAAGTTCCACACAGGGTTGGCCTGGTGGCTGAGAGAACATGATCTTTGTTTTCTTTAGACTGAAGGTAAGTCCAAAAGCAATACGAGCTCTAGAGAAGAGATTCAATACAGCCTGCATGTCCTCCTCGATGTGAGCAACGTGAACTACATCATCAGCATAAAGGAGCTCTCGAACAAGGGCCTGGAATGTCTTCGGCTTTGCATTAAAGGTTACTTGACTCTTCATGATCAAGAAGTGTCCTGACATTCCATACATCTACCCATAACCTATATTTCTTGCTTGCATGTTTTCTCTTTGTATTCCTCCTGCTATAGTGGACAGCCGTCAGCTGCAGATTGCTGACCAGCTTGATGGTAGAACAGGCATTTGTTTGGTTACCTTTTCTAGACCTTTCCCAGATTTCTGGGTGAGGAGTGCTACCCTAGAGAAGGCTACTCAGACGCTCTCGACCTCGCCGAAGCATGCTACTGTTCTTTCAACAATGCAGCGACATTAGATGGGCCCTGATCCACCCATGTGCAGATTCGTGACTATGCGCTCCCAGCCCGTTAAGCCTGCACATGTTGCCACTATTCCATCGCCGTAGGACTTGAAGAGATATTTGTATATTTAAATATCAATGCCACCCGCTTGTACGACATGTACAGCACCCACTCTTCCCCCAAAATCTGATATCCAGTGACAAACCAAAGCAAGATGACTGGGTGATTATGGAGGTTTTATATCAGTGTGTCCTTCTCTTAGTCTTTGCCCAACCAAAAGCTAACTGCAAAACAGCAGTGAAGGATTTGAATTCGGAGTAACCTTCTCCAAGACAGATTGGCTTCCCCACGAATTTATTAAATCTAGTAGCTCCATCTACCCCTTTAACTACATCTAAAATACACACAAATCAAATAAAATAAAAGAAGTAAAAATACAAATATATATACAAAATATCCGTTCCCTCAAAGATGAAAAAAACACGTACATGCAATATACACACATATATTCAGGAATCAAAAATTTAAATAAATATATATACACACACACACACACACACACATCCACAATTCAGCCAACTATATACATATGTACATATAAAAATTGGATTGCTGTTGACTCGTAATAGTTCTTCCTCCTTTTGCAGGGTGTCCAACACACACCCTCCTCACTAAGTGGAATTGGTGGGGGAGCAGGTTTAGTCGCCGACGACCTGACCATGCAACAGGTAGTAATGGGTTACATGGTACCACTAGCGTAAACGACCTGCAATACATACATACATACATACAATTAGGATGCAAGAGTGGCAGTGTGGTGAGTAGCTTACTTACCAACCACACGGTTCTGGGTTCAGTCCCACTGCGTGGCACCTTGGGCAAGTGTCTTCTACTGTAGCCTCGGGCCAACCAAAGCCTTGTGAGCGGATTTGGTAGACGGAAACTGAAAGAAGCCTGTCATGTATATATATATATGTGTGTGTGTGTATACACCGATGTTGGTGTGTTTGCGTCCCCTTGACTTAGTGGTTCGGCGAAGAAACCAATAGAATAAGTACAAAGATTAAGTCCTGGGTCGATTTGTTCAATCAAAGGCGGTGCTTTCGCATGGCCGCAGTCAAATGACTGAAACAAATAAAAGAATAAATGAATACATACATACATGCATATATACATACATAAAATACATACATATATATATATGTATATATATATATACACACACACACACATACATACATATATATGTACACGTATAAATACATACATACATACATACATACATACATACATACAAGCATACATGCATATATATATATATATATATATATATATATATATATATATATATATATATATATATATATATATATATATGCTCATGTCTTTATACAAAAATACAAGCCTAAAATATTTCCACTATTATGCACACACACAAACACAATCATATACACACACTTAATATGCTGATGACGTAATTGCATATCAGTAAATACGTGTATTTGCATGTACATGCAGGCATGTGTGTATATGTATATGTGTATGTATGTATGCACTATATATGCATGCAGTGCATGCATGTTATATATGCTAGAGTGTTCATATGCATGCATGTGTGTGTGAGCGCGCGCGTGTATATATTTAAAAAAATTGCTTTGCGTGCATACTAATGTGCGTGTCAGAGGATGTACATTTGCTTTCATGCACACAAGCCAAACATTTCCACACTTATAAACAGATGCGTTCAGAAACACAAACACATTAAAGTTCATTACCTCGTGAGCACGTACATAGATTTCACAAACAAAAACATGCACTGCACCAACCAGCCAGCCAGCCAACCAAAATGTCATACTTAATCATTTATCAGGCTTTCTTTTACACTAGTTCATTCACCTCACTTGATTATTCACCTGATAATAAATGTATCGATATTTCTGTCATTGATTCTATATACGCATGTGCATGTGTTTGTGCATGTGCATGTGCGTGTGTGTGTGTGTGTGTGTGTGTGTGTGTGTGTGTGTGTGTGTGTGTGTG
>NC_068982.1:77837443-77840063 GCF_001194135.2 Octopus bimaculoides | reverse complement strand
ACACACACAAACAAAGAGAGAGAGAGAGAGAGAGAGAGAGAGAGAGAGAGAGAGAGAGAGAAGAGAGATGGAGTGAAAAAAGGGAATAAAAAAAAAGAGAGGCGAAAATTGCATTTCCTTCTGACAATGATTCAGAAATATTCCTTATCTGGCAGAAAAAAAATGTAATATTATTATGCAGAAGTTCGAGATGTTTTATTAAAATGTATAGTATTTATATACGTATATGTGTACATGCATGTGTCTAGGTATGTATGTACACACACACACACACACATACATACATACATGTATGTACGCATATATGTGTGTATAGATAGATACATACATACATACATACATACATACATACATACATACATAGACTGGGTGGTATCAAAAGGTTACCTTTCTCCTTCCTCCCCTACCTCCTTCCCACACAGTTTGTATGTGTGTGTGTGTGTGTGTGCGCGCGCGCGCGTATGTTCCTTTGCATTCCAAAACTGAGTTGCCGATTTTGACGAACGGGGTATCAAAAGATTCAGAAGGCTTTTGGCTACCAACTAAACTATATTTTCATTCACATATTTGCATTACAAAAATTTAACATAGTCATTTTTCTTTTAGTCACCTATCGTAAACATTTTATATTACCACTACAACGACAATTACGTCACATTTTGTATATGAGTGTGTTCGCGCGTTCGTTACCTAATTTAGGTCGATGACTGACAAGTATATGTGTGTGACATTGTATGTGTCTGTCAGTATATATACATTTTTGTGACGACCGACACACACACGGAAAGAGATAGGCTTCAGGTGTGCGTTAATATATGTGTGTGTGTCTTAGTTTATGTATGTAACTTTCTCCCGCCCAACAGTGAAACGCGCCAATATTGAAAGTTTAGTTGAGGCATGGACTTTAAGCGAACAACAGCGTTCACTTTGAAGTACTACTAACATGAAGATTTGACTGCTTTAACACCACTCACAATACTCGCAAATATATCTGAAAAAAAATGTTATTCTGGTTATTATAACAAATATGGAAACTTGGCGAAGTAGAAAGCCTCAGTGGCTCTTTCAATATAATTACAGAAATGTTATTCCACTCCTTCTAACCAGTTTCAAGATAATGTTTTTTAACAGTCCTTGTATTCCTCATCACTGTGAATATCAACGTCGCACAACCTTTTTACTGTGTTAGTCACTATTTATTCTACAGCCTATAAAATTACACAGTTAGAAAATATGTAGTAATGTCAAATTAATTTATATCTTGCTACATACATCCTTCAGCAAATATTTTAAATTAACATTACAACAACATCTTCCTTTCTATTCACTTGGTTCAGCGTTCGTTTCAAAATTGTAAAATAAATTATTTTTGCATAAAAAATTGAATTATGCATTCTGAATTTTCTTGGACTTTCACTTTCTTCACCATGATATTCAATCGTGAATTTTATAACATTTACTACATATTCCAAATAAATGTTGACTCTGTGTACTTTGTTGCATTGGTGACTCATAGTAACCTTTGCTAAATTGGTGACTTTCCTTTTTTTTTATATCATAGCTATGTTACAGAAAGCATGTTTTACACCTATTGACTATATTTTGTTTCGCTTGAACTTCGTGTGTGTGTACATTTTGCTGTTTCCAATATCATCAATTCTATGACTGTGTTTCTGCGTTCCTTACGTCAATAGCAAACTATAGCAAAGAACATTTTACGCTGTTTTAATGAGCCCACATCTATGAAGTAGCCATCCTTATGGCTGGTGATCCCCATGAAAATCATGATATTCTAATTCGCGTTCGAGATAACAACTTTAAACGTGTTTCACAGACTCATCCCTCTTATCATGGTCTCCGGTATACTCTTATTCTGTGGAATGGACAAGATGTGTATCATTTCTACATTCCACAGATTGAACCTGCAACAGGATAGTCAATTACAAACAAAAGGTGTCGTCAAGTGACTTCTATTCTTACCAACTGATGTTAAGACCAGAACAATCAAATCATTTACACATGTCATTTACATATTTTCTACGTTATCTCAACAACCAGCTATATTTATTTCAAATATACTTCTCTACAACGACCAGGTTTCACACTTTCAATTTCAATCAAAATTACAAAGTGCTGCATTACGGGAAATTCAGCGCGCTAAAACTAAGACTTTTGAATATTACTCTTTATAATCAATAGAACCCCGTGTACATGTTTTCACTCATGGGAGACAGCTATCACGTGGTTCTGTTGGATTATAACCTTTATGGCAGTCTGTACTGAGGAGAAACAGATATTTTCGGTAAGAAAATGTTGATTTTGAAACCATGGTCTACAGATAACCTAGTAATTTTGATTTTCACTAGTCTCGCCCGCCTGTTTTTGCTTCGCTGAATTTTCTTTGAGAATTTTTAAGTGATCTTCTTCTAGCACATTACCAGTCCACTTAGTGGTCTCTTTTATATACACATATACTATAATCCTTTTGAGATCTCAGAAAAAATTTTTGTGAATCTTCTGATTCTTTTAATGTGCTGGTTTCCTGGTATTAAATTGATATTAATTAATATCAAATTTTTGCCCTATTATGTTATATGTATATATATATATATATATATAT
>NC_068982.1:77831551-77835682 GCF_001194135.2 Octopus bimaculoides | reverse complement strand
ACGGAGTGCCAACAACAACAACGTCTCAGCTAAATGTATTTATATGCATCTATATGCATTATGTATGTTTCATTGTTATGTGTATATGAATGGATGCATGTATATACATATGCGTGTACACGTGCGTTTATATATATTGGACATGTACACAAGTGCACATGTACTGATGGATAGCTGATATATATGGATTGTATTACATATGTATGCATGTATGTATGTATATATGTATGTATGCATGCATTATATGTATGTATGTGTTTGTGTGTGTGCAGGTAAGTAGATAGGTATGTATGAAATGTATTCATGTAGATTAGTAGGTAGATAGGAATGTAGGTATATATGTATTGTATGTAAGATATGTATGTAGGTAAGCCAAAAAAATAACAAGGGATTGAAGGTCTTTTCCGAACCAAAAGCTCATAAGGCCTGTTTCCCAGATTCTGTGGCGTAATATATATTCCCCACCCTTGTATACTTGACGCCAGTCCATCGCAGGATTGCTCGTTTATACCAGCTGAGTGGACTGGAGCAATGTGAAATGAGATGTTTTGCTCAAGAACACAAAGCATCACCCGGTCCAGGAGTCGAAACAGCAATCTTACGATCATGAGTGCAGCACCCTAACCACTAAGCCACATGTAGGTAAGGACAAGAACAAAAATCTTTCTTGAGTCATATAAACTCATAGAGCTACCTTCCCTTTTCCCGCGGCGGGTATATTCCCAGCCTGGACAGGATGCCGGTCCGTCACAGGAGGGCTCATTTTTGCCAGCTGAGTGGACTGAAGCAATGTGAAATAAAGGGTCTTGCTCAAGAACTCGATGTATCACCCGGTCCAGGACTCGAAACAAAATCTTACGATCACGAGTGCAATGCCCTAACCCAGAGGTTGGCAATTTCTTTGCCTCAACGGGCCGGATCGAGTATTAATGACGGGTAGCGGGCCGGACGAAGGCCATAAAAGAATAATTACGGAAAATTACACAAGCTAAAATTTAATCACGAGTGCTGACTATGCTTAAAAAGAATTTGTATTAACTACATATGAATGTAGTAATAGGAAAACACCATTTATTCAATTTAAGACATCGTTGGAATAATTTGTTTAAAAAATATTAAAAATACATAGCAGCCAAAATTTTTTTCTTAGTTTGCTTCAGTTTGGAAAATAATTGCTCACACTGATAAATGCTTCCAAACAAAGCTTCCATCTTTTTTGCATGATTCACTAAGTTGGTATACTTTCCACTTGGAAAAATATATTTTGCATAGAAGTCAATCAAAGAATCGTCTTTAGAAGGAAATTTAAATTTCAATAAGTCGTCACACTGTATATCAATCAATTCCATTTGAAAACATTCTCATAGTGTCTCCACCTCCAAAACTGATGTGAGGCAGACGAAAGTCAGCAAAACGTGATGCAAATTCATTTCTCAATTCCTGGATTATATTCACAAATATGTATAATTTTTATTTCGTAGTTGATGCTCCTACAACTATAGCTTTTCTTCAAAGGTAACAATATAGTTATACATTTCATTTACGAGTTGAGTTTTACGTTGAAGTTGTAAATTTAAGTTATTTAAATGAGTCACAATATCCACGAAAAATGCCAAAGTTGCAAGCCGAAAATGTCTGTTTTTTGTTTTATTTTTTAGGCGGGAGTGGCGGTGATTGGGTAGAAATGTATTGTCATTATTAGTTATTAATTTTGTGTTGTGTGAGCTGAAATGATGTGCGGAGCCCAACGTACGCGTCGAATTTTTAAATGTGTTTTTGCTGTCAAAACGTTCACAACCGGTTGGTGGTAGACATTACGTAGAGTGAATCAGATTTGTGGAGGAATGTAACAGCAGACCTTTTATTGTATTTGAAAGTCTCGTCTCTCATATTACAATAAATTTAAATTTTAAATAAACAACTCATTGGGCATTAGTTCTCGTGGGCCGGTCAAAATCACTTCGCGGGCCGTAGGCTGCCGACCCCTGCCCTAACCATGAAACCACATGTGAATAGAAAGTATATAGATAGGTATATAGGTACTATGTGTTCGCGCAAGTGTGTGTTATTTTATTTCTTTACTACCCACAAGGGGCTACACACAGAGGGGAAAAACAAGGACAGACAAATGGATTAAGTCGATTATACCGACCCCAGTGCGTAACTGGTACTTATTTAATCGACCCCGAATGTGTATGAATGTGCGTGTGTATGCGTGCACGTGCGTGTGTGTGCGTGCGCGCGAGTGTGCATGCACGCGTGTGTGTTCGTGTGTGCATACTATGCCTATGAAGCCATTTAAAGGGAACACTGACAAAGGAAAATCATTACTAAAACTTTTTTCTTTCCTTATTTATAATCTTTAAAACTATTTTCTTTACATTTTGATTTCAATATCTTCCGTTGTTATTACTGAAACTTCTGTCATAACATGTATGCTTATTTATATACAATGTGTGTGTGTGTGAATAAAGAAACAACACACACGTGTGTAAAGAGACAATTTGAAAATATCGTTGAGATGTATACGCGTGTGTATTTATGTGTGCAAAACAGCTATTTTCCTGCATTCAAAACACAGGCATGCTTCAAGGTTCTGTGCTGTGCGCACTCGTAAATATGTGCACGTGTTGTTGACAGTTTTTCAACAACCGCAGATGTATGCATCTTTTGCACGCATGCACTTCACTAAATTTCCGTGTGTGTGTGTGTGTGTGTGTGTGTGTGTGTGTGTGTGCATGTCTACGTGTGTACCTGTGTATATGTGTGCCTGTAATCCTCGTGAGGTCTGTCGTTACTCACAGCAATATGATGTCTCCACGCCGCCTTTCTTTCCCCTACCTTTCCCTCTTACTCATTCGATTCTCCCTCTCCCTCTCTTTCTCTCTCTTCACTGTCCAGACACACTTTGCTGTGTTTTCATTGGTCGATATCTGGGTAAAGCTAGTTGTTTGTAACTTTATGCAAATTCCATTCTCACCTCACTTGGCCGTATTCTCTATTGTTGTCGTCAACTCCTTTCGTCTGCTCACACTCCAAACTCTTTTTCTTCTTCCCTGTCGATTTTTTATCTTCGTCTATATGTACTCCTACATCTGTAGCTACCTACCAGCCTATCTATCTATATATATATATTTAATTATGTGTATAAATATATATATATATATATATATATATATATTATCTGTCTGTTGTGTCTCCCACTATCTATCTACCTTTATAAATATATTTGTGTGTGTGTGTGTGTATTCTTTCATTGTCATTCTTTTATTCTTTTATTCTTTCTTGCACTTTTTCTTTTCATGTTTTTTTCGGTTCATTTATATTCCCCCCCTCTCTCTCTCTCTCTCTCTCTCTCTCTTTGTTCCTCCCTCTCTGTCTCCTTCACCTCTTACTCTTCATCTTTCCTCTTATTCACAGTCTTTCCCCCCACCGACCTTACCCTTCACTCTCTCCACGCGTTTAGTCATCCGATCGATTTCTTCTGCTCAATATCTATGTCTCGCTGGTTTCAAATCAGCAACAATAGCAGCTACAGTAGCAGCAACTGCCACAATAAATATAACTATAATAACAGCAACAAAAACAACAACAACAACAAAAAATGACAAAAAAAACTGCAACAGCGACAACAAAAACAACAACAACAAAATGACAAAAAACTGCAACAGCAACAACAACAACAACAACAGCGGCAACAACAGCACTAGCAACATCAACAACAACAGTAACAGCAACAATAACAACAACGACAACAGTAACAACAACAGCAACAACGATAGCTGCACGATAACAACCACAGCAGCAGTAACAACAACGACAAGTGCAAGACTGTCAGAGAACCAATTATTACAATTAGGTTTAATATCAATACTAAATGTGTTAAAATGTGGAATGATACATTTAATAATGCAGTCCGAGATACACTGTCACTGAAATATGGCTGAAAACACGCGAAGATGACTGTTTCAAAGTTTGTGATTGGTCAGGGCTAAGTAACAACAACAACAACAAAGCAGATTCTGCTGCATACTTTCAAAAAGCATCGTAAAAACACAACTGAAACCATCGGCCTTGTAAAAGTGTGTGTGTGTGTATATATATATATATATGTATATATATATATATATA
>NC_068982.1:77827500-77831470 GCF_001194135.2 Octopus bimaculoides | reverse complement strand
AGGGGTTGGACAAAATAATGGAAACACCTTAAAGTTTCAAACAAATTTATTTTAATATGGGATAGGACCGCCTTTGACAGTAATTACAGCTTGAATTCTACAAGGTATGGACCTGTACAAAAGTTTGAATTGTTTCCAAAGGAGTTTTTGTCCATTCTTCAGCTAAAACAGTCTCCAGTTCTTGTAGTTATGATGGTGGAGGATATTGACTCCTTACTTGTTTTTCTAAAATGCACAATAAATGTTCAATAATATTGAGATTTGGCGACTGTTGTGGCCAGATAAGATGTTCAACTTCATTACAATGTTCCTCATGCCATTCAGTAATAACTTTAGCTGTGTGAATTAGTGCATTATCATCCTGTAAGATTGGGTTTCCCTCCGGAAACAGTTCCGCAACCACAGGATGAATTTGATCAAATAAAATGCTTAAATAGTCTTGTCTATTAATTCTGCCATGAAGGGAAACCATTGGGGCGGTGGATTTCCAAGATACCCTAGATCATCACAGCTCCTCCATGTTTAGCAGTTGGAAGAAAGCAATCTGGGTCAAATGCTTCTTTTGGCTGACTCCACACGTATACTTGGCCGGTGGTTGGAAATGGGGTAAAGGATGACTAGTTTGAGAAAATAACATTCTTCCACTGCTCTCGGGACCAATTCTGTAGGTTTTTACTCCACTCTAAACGCTTTGCAACGTTTGAGTTAGAAAGTAGTGAAAGTAGTGAAATCCGGCTTTGTGCAGCTCCCGGCGAACAGTTTTCTCGACGTGGTCTCCAGGTTCTCGACGTGGTCTCTAGGTTCTCGACGTGGTCATTAAGCTTTGCAGTAATTCTGGGAGCTGTACTTTTGTGATCCTTTCTAACAGTTCGTGTAAGAGTCCGACGCTCCCTATCTGAAAGTTTTGGTTTTCTTCCGAAGTTTTGTTTTGACGAGGAAGTTTTTTCCCTCTTTCTCAAAGGCTGCCATTACTTTCGAGACAGTATTTCTTGATACACCAAACATTTCGGCTGTTTTCGTTATGCTAGCGCCGCCTGCCATACAATTTGACCTCTTTGAAAGTCCGATAGATCTGTCATTTTATTGAATTTTAATTACCTTTTTCTGATGATATCTGAAAAGAAACAGCAATTTTAGCAAAACATATTAAGCAACACTAATAATAAATCAAAAAACATAAAAAATAAACAAGCTTTTGATGGTTTTATAGATATTTCAAAATTATGATGCTATGATGCTAGGTGTTTCCATTATTTTGTCGAACCCCTGTATATGTATGTATATACACGTAAGTCGTCTAAAAGTCCATAAGTCAGGAAAACGATGCACTCGTATATCTGTCAATAGAGTGGGTTTATTATCCCATCGTAACTGATCTTACCAATTGGTGTCGTATATCCAGCTAGAAACGATGGTTCTTGGGGCTAATGAACAGTAACAACGTCACTTCCAGGACAGCCATATTATGTTGGCAATTAACTTTTACTTTAAAGAATTGTTACTGAAAATCTCTCACTGAGAGATTTAGAAATAATAGTATTTATATATATATATATATATATATATATAAGATGATAATTTTATAACTTCGTTAAACCGAAAGGCAATTTCGTTAAACCGAAGGGCAAAAATAAAAATAGGACTGCAGCTGGAAGTGCTCAGGTAACACCGAGTCGAAAGAAGGAATAAATTGAAACATAATGAATAAACACTCCAATTGGTCAAAACAACTTTATATCATTCCCAAATTATCAAAAATTGAATATAAATATATATTAAAATAGTAGGGCACCCAATCGTACATGTGATAGGGCACCCGTGTATATGCGTATATTTTATACTATTGGGTTTTACCATTGGGTGTCCTATTATTTTAATATATATTTATATTCGAGTTTTGATAATTTGGGAATGATATAAAGTTGCTTTGACCGATTGGAGTGTTTATTCATTATACCTTTCAAGTTATATGTATATAATATATATATATATATATACTCCGCGTTTCGAACGTTGGGAAAAGACGCGACTTCGTTAAAACAGTCGTTCCCGCAAAGCAAATTAAATAAAATTTGGAATTTGCGGAGGGTTAAAGTGGTAACAAAAACAGGACAGTAAGAACAAAACAGTAAAAACAAACGGTAAGGGCTGTTAAGCCATCACGAGGTGAAGTGGTGAACGCTGGGGAAACGAGCTAGACAGGAGACAGGCAAAAGTGAGTCATGTCTCTTGTAAAGCAAAAAGGAAAAAAGAGAGAGATAGCCGCTGGTCACGTGTGAGCAACGAGAGAGTCAAGGAGGAAGAGTGAGGGATATATATATATATATATATATATATATATATATATATATATAACTTTACCGAGCAAATTTTCTCAACTTTCACATCACACACAGAAGAGACAAAATAAAATGATGAATAAACACAATAACATCTACATTTGACTTAGATGAGACAGCACCACTTATATGATGCTATCCGTTAACAAATCACAAAAAGACAAACTAACATCCTCAGTAGTTTCGGGAATTACACAGACCACCTATACAATGAAGTAAAGAATACATGAAGACACGCTGGGATCATAATTTATTGTTACTACATTTAGTTCACAGATACTCTAATACAAGTTCAGTCCTCGACAAATTTCAATATACATTGCAATCTAAATAGAAGTAACCTGTCCACCTAATCAAGATAAATATGAAACATATTATCTTAAATTAGGACCAATTGGAGCAGGCCCAAGCTGTAAGATACAGGCTCAACAATGCTGTAGATACACGACTGAAACCTATTCTGAAACTTATATCAAGCTTTATAGGAGATAACTTAGTTATACTGAACCACCTTCTGAAAAAAGTTGACAAAGATAATATTAATGCATCATTAGATGTGTTAACGTTTCCTACTCCTATTACATTAGACAATGGAGTATATAAGTCGTAGGATTCTGGCTTAAAATGTCCCTAATGAAATCTCAAATAATACAGAAAAGAAAGGCTAATTAATGAAGGAATAAAATTCATTCAGTATAAAATTTTACTTCGTATTCAATAGCTGCATTTACCAGCATGTATTTGGGACTGCAATGGTAATGAAAGTTGCTCCTGCTTATGTAAATATTAATCGATTCAAATGTATAAGCAAACTACATTGAAGTACGGCATCAACTTCCACAAAAACCTATTACAAAATTGGAAACTCTATTTCGATGTCTGTCTCATTCTGTGTACTCACGTTCTTGCCTAACGTAAAGATTTCAAAAACCCAGTTAATAACATAATGATATACACTTTGCAATGGAATAGTCACAATCAATATTTTTTAGATATTGAGAGAGAGAAAGGGTAGATTTTATTGTATGCCTCTTATATATAATAATAATAATTGTTGCCTGAGTACGTCATTTAAATAGCAAAAAATCAATAGTTAAAATCATAATGGGTAGAAACATTTTTAGAATCACGTTACTGATTCCTGGCATTGTCTGTGAGTTACCGATTTACATTTTAGCGAAAATTAAATAAACAAATTTTAAATTGAAGCTGTACTATGCAAAAGTTACTATTTGCCAGACCTTTCCCTAAAATCTCACAGCCCTTTCAATTCTAGAAGGACTCCACCTTCCCGGGGCGCGTAACTATCCAACAGACCCTTTAAAACCTCACAGTCCCTTTGAACTCTGAGAGAATTCCACTTCTTGGAGTCCAAGAACACTTTTGTTCCACCTAATCAAATTTCTCTTGGGGCTCCTGCCAGATCCCCATAATCTTTGTCAACGGATGCCATGAAAAACACTTTTAAGCAGTGTGTTTGTGTGTGTGTGTGTGTGTGTGTGTGTGTGCGCGCGCGTGTAAGAAGGAAAAAAGAGATAAAAAGATTAGACAGATATCAAGAAAGATATCTGCTTGTAATCTATCGACTTTGTATGGTAAATTCAACAATTAAAGATTTGATTTTCTCTATC
>NC_068982.1:77826151-77827490 GCF_001194135.2 Octopus bimaculoides | reverse complement strand
TATATATATATATATATATATATATATATATATATATATATATATAACAAGCAAATTAGCTAGTCAGAAAATCTCTATCAGAGATAAGAGCAGTAACTCTACTGAAAAGTAATGTTTATTGCCACTTAAACATGGCTGTTCTGTAGGAACCGACGTTATTGCTATCTTTAACCCCAAGAGGACGCCTCCTCCAGCTGGTTTTTCGATGCGATCTGCACCCGATATATATTGCAAGCAGGGGAGTGAACCCCTACCATCTTCCAGCCACGAAACCACCACGGTTTTGACCTCTTTGTGGTCATCTTCGGTGGTGGACACTCGCCCGCTGGAGATAGCAGTAGTTCACTCCAGCTCGCAATATATAGAAAACCAAGCGACATGCACTCATTGATCTTACAACAAGCAAATTAGCTCGTTAGAAAATCTCTATAGGAGATGAGAGCAGTAACTGTACTGAAGAGTAATGTATATATACGTATACACACGCGCGCACACGCACACATACATATGTATGTGTGTGTGTGTGTGTGTGTGTGTGTAGTGGCTTCATGTAGGCATGACGTGGATTCGATCCTCGATAGCCAAATTTCACTTAACAATTGAACAGCACTTTTCTCACGGTAAAACAATAGTTTTTTTTTCTGTGAATGACAACAGTTACATTTGCCAGATGCCTTCGCTAAGCAGAATAATGTCTTTGCCACTTGATCCTTCTAACCTCTTCTAGGCCACCAAAAGCTAGAATAGAGATAACAGACCGAAATTCATTGTTCTCAACAATGAATATTTATAAATATCCTTTGGATAATTATAAATACTAATACACCGTAGGAAAAAGGGGGTTGGCAAAAAGGGGATGATGCAGAGGCGACTACAGGCAGAATTCACTTAGGGAAATAATTCAACTGAGTGCAGGCTTACAGTAAGGATGTCAGCTCTGATACAGTGTCTTATCACAACATCACTGCTGCTTAAATGTCAGGCACAATGAAGGTGTCATTTTATCGACTTTCTATACTTAACATTCACTCTATCTTCCTCTGATTCCTAATTAGGCAGCTAACAGTTGACCAAACATAAACAGCAACAACATAAAAGAAAAGATAACTCTATTGTTTTTATATGATACACACACCTGCCCGTCGAGGCATGGCATTATACAAAGTAACGGTAAATAAATATTTCTTTACAATTTCAATCACTGTTCTTCTTCCATCTTGCACACCTGCAGCAGCAACACCCGATATAATTGCTAACTGCCGACTCCAGCATAGAACACAATGCAAACCGTTACACTGGTGACCCTCGACTACAACGAAGAGCTAACGTTACAAATATA
>NC_068982.1:77817966-77822346 GCF_001194135.2 Octopus bimaculoides | reverse complement strand
ATATATATATATATATATATATACATACATATATACATACATACATACATACACACACACAGAGTTATGTATATATGTATGTATGTATGTATAGATAAATAGATAGATAGATAAACAGACAGAGATATAAATATATACACACACATATACGCATACGCACTCACACATTTATATATACACACATACACACAGGTGTATATATACATATGTATATATAAAATAGATGTGTTTATATTTATGTGTGTGTGTGCGTGTGTACATGAATGCATGTCTATGTATATGTATGTTTATGTTTAAATAAGTGTTTTGGTGTGGGGAGGTGGGGTGAATGATGATGAAATCTGCTATAAATAAATATGACACCATGTGCTCTAAATAAAATATCCCGCCGACAACGACACTCTTTAACTACATTTCCCCTGTAGATATTCATAAATGTAAACACACACACACACACACACACACATTCACACGTTGAGTGATAAATAAAATGAAAACGTGCAACTAATACTTCAGACATCATTTCATTGTGACTGAGTAAGCATCGTAAATGCTCCAGGCAAGCTGACATTGACTCTGTTTCAATTCCCGGGAGAAGTTTTCATTCCATTTCACCACTAACACTCTCGAAAATGGCAAGGAATGTCACAAAATTCCTGGCCCTGTACTTGTTTCATGTATCAGTACATGTCGCATCTTGCCATTGTTGTTGAGTTTACATACAATTTAAGGGTAAGCAGGAAAAAAAAAGTAAATTGACTGGATGTGACTACAGTGAAATCCGATAATTTCATGTAAGCAATCTATGTAGCATAACCAATGTAGAGATCAATGAACAAGAACAACGCCACCACTTCCCGTCGGTTCTTTCTGAACAGCTCAGTAATGGAGCATGATTATTACATTGCTCACATGTGACTATGGTGGCTTTAGAAGTACAGTCTAAGTGGTGTTCATTTCCAGTATATGTTCCAGTTCTTGTGTACAGTAATATATCAGTTAACTAACGCTGTTTGTATAATGGAAAATGATGAACGTCACAAAATCTCAGCTCTCTACACTTGTTCTTATTTAGGAGAGTATTCACAGTATCGGCTAAAGATATCGATTGCCCGGTCTGTTGCATAGGACGTCATGTACTAGTGGGTGCCATGTACTAAAAGACGATACGTCAAGTTTGAGTAGGAGGGAGAGTCTTCGAAATACAAAGGGGGGAATATTAAAATAATAATCAAAATAATTATTTTATTCGCTGTTGACGAAATACAACAGCGATTAGCACATTCAAGTTCGAATCTGCCGGAACGCATTTAGAATGAATATGTGTCATTGTTTTGACTCTTGCTGTTCACTGTACACATGACTAATTATTATCATTTTAGTAGACGTCAACACGCATCAATAAATAATTTGTTTGATGGATTTTTATAAACAAGAGCCAAAATACTAACTACATTCATTGATCTGGAGTAGCTTTGACTGAAGATAAACACAATATGGTTGAAAAATCCTTAACTCAAAGTCCCCTTGTGGATATGACGAACACACATTCTTCTGAAAGTAGAACTTGTTCTCCGATAACGAAATACAACAATTAGTATATTCACGTTTGAATCTGTCGAAACATATTAAGAATGAATATGTATGCCATTGTTTTGATTTTCACTGTCCACCACGCACATGAAAATTTATTATTTTATTCTCATATTTCATAAATAAAATTAAATGGACACTTTATGCCTACAATTTCAGCTTTTACTTTCTTTTGCGAAAAGTATCTAAAATATTTGTAAGAACATCTAAATTGAGCTTGTCCGAGCCACCAATGATCAAGGGGTCGGCCCTCACCCTATTTGCACTCATTTAACTCTACGTATGCCGTTAATGCACTGCTTCCTAAATGTTCTCCTCCTATGTAAACTCAACGTTCTTGTGTATATTGCGGTGATAGTTGTGTTTAGTCCATAACTCTAAGACGTCGTTTTGAAAGCACTGAGAGTTTGGTCTCCACATAATGATTCAACAATTGTAAAAGTTACCTAATGTATTTCATTCTTGAACAATAATGTGAAGGTGAATGTCAATTTTACCATTGATGTTGGCCATAAAATGGTTAATTTTGCAGTGCTTCCATTGTTTACAAGGAACTTACATCATCAAGTATCTACTTGTTTAGATTTAGTTGAGCTTGGCCTTTAAGAATGAATAGTTTTGGCCAAGAATACAGCATTGTGGTGATGATAAAAACGCAATAGTGTACTTAGTTCTGTTCTTCTTTATTCTCAATGAAAATCCTACAATGGTCTAGTTTTTCATCGATCAATAAAATAAAGTATCAATAAAACAATCTGTCAGTCATGTGATCATGGTAATCTATCAGTGTAAAGAATTTGATTCACTTAAAAATTCGAGATACTCAATTGAAATAGCATCAAATTAATAAAAACAGCTATGTGCTATTCTTACACGTTTTTCCATCGTTGAGAAGTATGATGCTGTGGCTTTTATCCGGGAGAGAATCTCTTCAAAGACATGCCATGTTAAAAAAATATACATATATACACAAATGTGTGTGTGTGTGTGTGTGTGTGTGTGTGTGTGTATCATTAACACGAACACAATCACCAACAGTAATATATGATGAAGAAGAGCAGCAAATCAGTTTCAAATAAAACATATAATGTGGTGTTCTCCTCAGGTACGTGCCGTCAGTAATTACTCAAGGTAGGTAGTTGGTGACGTTTATGCAGTAAAACACACGCAAAAAAGCGAAACCCAGGCGCGCGACTGAGTTGTAGGCAAATTTACTTCTACCTTTATAGTGCGTAAAGAAAACATTGTTGCAGGAATGTACGCAGCACGTGTACTACAGCAGTCCTATGCGTAGCTTTAATACTGAGATTGAAAGGCAGGGGCGAATTATGCCCACTTAATCTACAAAAAATAAAAAATTTTGTATTTTATGCAGAGTAATCAGAGTAACATTCATAATTTTATTGAATTAGGTCCACATTTTGCCATAAAAGGAAAATGTTACTATTGATCTGGTTCTATTGTATTTTAAAAGTTGAATGAAATGTCTTTGATCTTAAGTATATGAGGTTTGACTTGAGACTAAAGAGCCACAGCAATACAATTAGCAAGAACAATATAACCCCACACCACCAAGAATACCCGACCACCTTCATTAACATCTAAACCAATGCAACCCACATCATCACCATTATCAACCCACCAGCTTTTGAATCCAACAGGTTACAACAGATATCAGCATGTGCACCAACACATATGTGTTCATGAGTGTGTGTATATGTGTGTGGTGAAGGTGCATAGGTTAGTGGTTAGGGTATTCGGCTTACGATCTTGAGTTCAATTCCCCGCTGCGCGTTTTGTCCTTGCGCAAGACACTTTATTTCACTCTGTTCCAGTGCATTCAGCTGCATTTCAAAGAGCCAGCCTTGTCACATTTTGTGTCTCGCTAAATCTCTCTGAGAATTACGTTAAGGTTACGTGTCTCTGTGCAATACTCTGCTACTTGCACTTTAATTTCACAAGCAGGCTGTTCCATTGATCGGGTCGACTAAAACACTTGTCATTGTAACCAACGGAGTGCCAGTCTGTCAGTGTATGAGTGTATGAGTTGTGTGTGTATGTGTGTGTGTGTGTGTGTGTGTGTGTGTGTGTGTGTGTGTGTGATCACATTTAAAAAAGACTCATATACATCTATATTCATCGTTAGACATCAGAAAGATCAGAAATGCAACACAAATTTTTAATATCTAGGTCAAATGAAAGAAGATAATGGGAAAATGGCACATGATAGAAAATTGACGAAACTCGACTAAATCTAAAAACTCAGCATAAAATATTCTCCATAGCTTCTTTAGGATCTGTTAGGATTCGTACACAGAAAAGAATTTTAATTCTTAAACACCAAAAATTATCCAGATATTTTATTAGCAATCTCAATCACAATCGGGTCAAATTCCAGGAAAAGTTTCTTGTAAAAATAGTACCTGTCACCTGACTGTTTCAAATTCACTCAAAAACAACAACTATGCTGACCATTTTTACTCTCAAAAATGATGCAACAGTACAAGATGATGTTGATGCAATACTTGCAATGCAACGATCAATACAATGGTTTGAAACAGATAAAAAAATAAGAAATAAGAAATTGCACATTTTGTCCCACCCCTATTACATAATGTTCCAACAATAATTTGTCTGATAAAGTGTCGATGAAACAATTGTGGTATAATGCTGCAATAAAATGAGTTGCTTACTCCAGTCTCCCAGTTTATATATATCTGTATGTGTGTGTTTGTGTGTGTGTGTGTGTGTGTGTGTGTGTGTGTGTGTGTGTGTGTGTGTGTGTGT
>NC_068982.1:77816642-77817665 GCF_001194135.2 Octopus bimaculoides | reverse complement strand
ATATATATATATATATATATATATATATAAAGAGTAAAAATATTAGAGAGTCAGTATACACCACGTAGCAAAATTATGAGTTGAAAATATGTGGAAAACATATATAAAATGTGGAAGAGAAATGCCTTCGTTTCACATAGTTTGATATATTTTTGTAAAGAAATTGTTTTAAAATATATGCATATTTTATGGATGTAGTGATATCCAACTTGTTTTTACTATTTAAATTAGCTACTCAAGGGACATTGTGAAGTAATCAATTCTTGTGACAAAGGGGTCTTGCCATTTTGGATGCTTGAATAGTAAGAATGAATCTAGAGAGTGGACTAAGGAAGGTAACAGGTGGCAAGGGGGGCAACTAACTCTCAGTATAATTTTTGAAGTGGTCAAGTTTTATGTTAACGTGTGATCTGTACTTTTGTATGAACAGGTTTTCTTGTTTAGGCGTTCTTGTAAGGAGATTGAATCTTTGCATTGGTATAATGGAAAGATATGGAAATTCAGCGTTTTATTTCTTGCGCATCTGTTGATATGTTTGCTCAGGGCTATCTGCCTGTACTGAGGTAAACGAATCTGTTCTTTATGCAGCGTGACTCTGCGTCTCAAAGTAGGCTCGTTTGGCCAACATAATTGTGGCCACAACTTGGGCAGGTTAGGGCATAGATAAGGTTCTGAGAAGCACATGTGAAGTTGGTCTTAATTGAGAACTTTAAATCCTTGCTGGAATGTGAATTCCGTGCCTTCGGTTAGGTATGCCACCTGTTACCTCCCTTGGTCCACTCTCTAGACACATTCTTATTTTTCAAGTATCCAAAATGGTGAGACCCCTTTGTCACAAGAATTGATTACTTCACAGTGTCCCTTGAAAAGCTAATTTGAATTGCGAAAACCGGTCGGATATCACTACATCCATAAAATATGTATATATATTTTTTTAATTTCTTTATAAAAAGATATTAAACTATATGAAACGAAGGCATTTCTCTTCCACTTTTTATATATGTTTCCACATATCTTCAACCT
>NC_068982.1:77808104-77815981 GCF_001194135.2 Octopus bimaculoides | reverse complement strand
CAAGCCTTTTTCCTTTTTAAATAAACCAAAAAGCAAAACAAGAAACAAACAAAAAAGCAACTGCTCTCTTCTGTTACTCAATCAACTAATAAACATTCTCTTATACACCACAAATATTCACTTGTCTTTAAAACTTCATCTCTTGTTTCACTTTTGTCTCCTCCTTCTCTTTCTTCGCCTTTCCTCTTTGCTATTTCATCCCTTTATAACTAATTTTTGTTTGCGTCTTCCATCTCTTCAACATTCATTCACATACTCTGTCTTGTCTGTGTTTTTCTCTCTGTTTCTCTATCTGTGTGTGTGTGTGTCTGTGTGTGTGCGTGTGTGTGTGTGCGTGTGAATGTCACTCTCTTACTATCTCACTATCTCTCCCTCTTCGTCTCTCTTCACATCTCTCTTCCCATTCCCTCTTTCCCCTTCTCTTATCTTCACTCCCCCTCTCGCCCTCCTTTCTCTCTACATATATGTCTGGCTGTCTCCCCTCTTTCTGTCACTCCTTCTCTCTCTGTCTCCCCCCTCTCTATCTGTCTGCCTGTCTCCCCCTCTCTCTCTCTCTCTCTCAATTTCTTTCCTAAACATTTCTTCCTCGAATTCATTTTCTTTTCGTCCCACCCCTCACCTCATTAAGTTACTATAACTCTCAGTTCAATATTTCACTTTAAATCGTAAACATTTTATCCCCGCTACTACCGCCACCACTACCCTACACTATCCCCTTTACAAAAAAAAGAACGAGGGTAGACAAGAGAATTGGAAAGCAAACGATCAGAGGTTCATATTGTGTCTTCGGCAATGAATTGTGTTTGTAGATGAAGACATTTTAACTATCAAACAAGTCGGTGGACGTAGCCGTAAACAGCTACCACAAGGAAGGCGTCCATGAGAGATTTAGCAAGCCGAAACTGTCTACGAACGCAGGTAGTTGGGAATCACTCTCTTATCTTTTACACCGCCTTGAATGGATTTAGTCAAACAAATCGCCCACAGTACTTTTTTTTTTAAGTTTGGTATTTATTCTATCATTCTCTTTTACTGAACCGCTGAAGTGCAGGTACGTTAACAAACCAACACCGGTTGTCAAGTTGTGTGAGGTGGGGCACAAACTCAGACGTCAAGATACACACACATAGATATAGATATATAAATGACGTGCTTCCACAGTTTCCGTCGACCAAATTCACTCACAAAGCATTGATCAGCCTGGAGCTAGGTAGGACACTTGCTCAAGGTGTTGCGCAGTGGGATCGAATTCGAAAACACATGGTTGTAACGCGAGCTTCTTATACAGCTGTACGTGTGCCTAGATGTTTAACAATGCTTAACCTGACTTCTGGCTTTAAATTTATACTAGAATGTAAATAGCTGAAAAAGTGTCGATAAGAAAAATCATTTTATGAGGACAGAAATTATGTGTTCTGTGTATCAAAGGACATTAGAATATTAAATCTACTTTGAATTATATAACTAGAAATGGAATCTTGAGTCACAGAAAAAAAACTTAAAATTTTGACATAAAGTCAATTCAGAGAATTATAAAATTTGAAAGATTTTTGCTCAGTTCATTGAAATAATTAATTATAGTTATTACATGCACAATGAAGTTGAAAATTCTATTAAAATTCATATAAATGTTTTTAAAAAGCTTTTGAGTAGTGCAGACAAGAAGTTAGGCAAGCTATGTGAGATGATGTCAATAAATGAAAAAAAAAAGTAAAATATCGTATTATTTTACATAGACTCTTGCTTAATGGTTCTATAATATGTCGGAAAACATTCCCCTTTCCAAACAGAAGAAAGAAAATATTGAAAGAGCTCGTAGAAGTTGACAACAGGTTATTCCACTTCTCACCTGCATCGCTCAAAGGTATTTTCAAACATTTATATCACACACCATTGCAATGTCTCAAGTAAATTACATTCTATTATAATAATCGACGTTGTCAACTGTGACACGACCGTGGTCATCAAAAGGTGGTCATTTCAACATCTCAGATATTTAAATTCTCCAGCATCTCTATTCATTTAAATAACCAATTCTAAAATCTCTCAAAAGCGAAGGTTTTTCTAGAAGTGGGATCGCTAAATGTTATAAATTTGGTCATATTGTCGGCGATCGAGACAATTTAAGATTCTGACAGATTTCCATTCCAATAAATAATCAAGTTTTAACAGGTCTGGATTTATGAAACTGAGATATTTTCACCTATATGTGAGACTTAAAAGTATGTATCTCCATCATTTTATGTCCATCAAAAAATGATTATATTCTTATATCCGCAATTGCGTAAACTTGTGAATTTTGTCAAGTCAGTGACCTAATTTTGATAGATTTGACTAATTACTTGTGAAATTTTAAATGTTCACTCTCTGGTTGATTATAGTTTGTAAATTGAAACATATTTCTCCTTGAAATCCATACTTACATAGTACATACATAAAAAAACAACGATTATAATAATCATAAATGCCCTGATGCAATACAAGCCAGTGGCACACATGACTTCTGATTTTAACTGATTGGAAGTGTTATCATGTTCATGTTTTGTCTTGGTGCAAATGATGGGCTACAGCAAATATTCTGCTCAATACCACAGATTTGCTTGTCAGTTGTTTGACCTCAACCAATTGAGCATGTTTCATTGGCAAAGAAAGTCACGCAAACGTCCCCAAAGGAGGAAATATACCACAGGTGACATAAACCAGTCTAGAAGCTTGGCACGGTGCACCTCCAAGTAGATGGCATCTTCGAGATTATATCCATATAATAAAATACCAAGACATCCGTAGCAGATATCTCTTACACAAAAACAGATGAATCCCCACTGAGAATCCAAACTCTGTAAAGTAATATCTCAAAGAAATATCCACAGGACTGCGAATTCTGAGTGAATATTCACAAGATATTACTCCCTGTGACACTTGTAATATGATGTGAGTGTCCCGATGATCTGGAATGAAATGCAAAAATAAAAATCACTATTAAACTTGAAAACATTGGAACTGTCGAAGAATGTTTGTGGAAGCTGAATATAAAATTTGGGAATAAACTCAAACCGAACTTAACTCATATTTTTTTTAAAGACTACAAATATTATTGTGATAACAGCTGCACCTCGTGTGACATCAGTCTTTAAATGGTACAATTCATGATAATATTCTTATATCTGCAATTGCGTAACTTGTGAGTTTTGTCAAGTCAGTGAACTAATTTTGATAGATTTGACTAATTACTTGTGAAATTTTAAATGTTCACTCTCTGGTTGATTATAGATTATAAATTGAAACACATCTCTTCTTGAAATCCAATACTTACTTTAGAAGAACGGAAGTAAACGTTAACCCATTCACTTCTAGAGCAAAAGTAATGATGCTGGCTTCATGACTGAACTAGGGCTCTTGCAGAAATGCTCTTGGGTACTTGAGAATCTTCGATACAGAATGCCATTTCTAAAACAATAAAGATTTTCATATGATTTTAAAGATAAATCTAAAAGCAATTGTGAAATATATTCCATTTATTTTTAACCTTTATCATTTCTTTCTACAAACCTACTACTAAACAGTTGCACCATCATAACAATATGGGACAAAATATGTAACATCTTCAATATTACTTTCAATGAAATCCCTAGAGGGTGCACTTCTTATACCCAGACTACTCAAATTCTTACCCTTTCAGCCACATAAATGGAACTATAGAGTTATGCAAATGAGGACTCATTTAGATTCGTTTCCTATTACTTATTGTTCCCACCCAGTATTTTTAATCTACTATAAATTACCATTTTCACTACGTCAGTCACAAATTTTGCTTTCAAAATTCTGGGTATGTGGTTAAGTATATAGAGAATAATGGACTACTGTCACACACATACACATGTGCGTGTGTCTGTGTATGTGTGTTTGTGTGTGTGCGCGTGTGTGTGTTAAATTATTTACTTTCTCGGATATGTAAATAATTTCAGGACTAACTCTCCAGTTTCTCTCTCTCTCTCTCTCTCTCTCTCTCTCTCTCTCTCTCTCTCTCTCTCTCTCTCTCTCTCTCTCTCTCTCTCTCTCTCTCTCCCTTAGACAAAGACCTATACTAAGGAACTCTCATTATCTGGATACCTGCCTAAACTGCGAGAGCGAGATTTTCCACTCCTGCACAAATGAAAGTAAGTATATGATCGGCTACCTATGGACTTTACCATGATTGTAAACGTTAGGACTTCCACCATCAGTACTTCCCACCACTACAACCTGAAAATCCAGCATAGTGTTGACTACACCTAACCTTAGACACAAACGCACATACGCATATATATATATATTAACACATGGATTTAAGATTGGAAATCCGCCCCATCCATCTTCCAAAATACCCCTTGACACATATATCAACACTACACCGACCACACCCAAATTAACTCTTGACTTTTGGGGAGCAAGGGAATAACTCTCAATGACACTCCCCTTTGATCGTCTCACAGGGGTCCATTTAGTCTTTTACGAGTACACAGCACCCACAAACCGGATGTCACATTTTCTGACTCTTCGTTAGCAGACAGCCCTCACCATTTTCCATACTGGCCACTCTGACAAGTGCACTGTTAGGTAATCATCTAATTCCCTGATTCCTGTGCAAAACCGATTGGTAAGATCGACGGAAATAGATCTAAAATACTATATACTATAAAGATTAATATATCCACTCTCTTGACAAATATATGAATGCTTGTTTTTCTGATTTATAGAAGACTCTGTGTGTATGTATGTGTGCATATATATGCATATTCATATGTATGTATGTATGTATGTATGTATGTATGCATGTATGTATGTATATATATATGTATGTATGTATGTATAGATAGATAGATAGATAGATAGATAGATAGATAGATAGATAGTGATGCAGATAAACGGGATTAGGCTTGATATGTATAAATATACATGCATACATATACACATGTAGATATATACGTACGTATGTATATTTTATATATGAAGCTTAATCGTATTCATCTGCATACGCTGTCACCGTATCAGCACACCTGAATTTTACTTATAGCCACTCTTGACCCTGCAGGCTTAGACTTCGGTAAAGACTCTGAAGTTCAAATTATTTAAGCAGTATTAAGTGTTTTCTATATTGGGCAGCTCAAGATCTCAACCTCTTCACTATGTGTGTGTGTGTGTGTGTATACGTACGTACTTTTCTGCGATGGTTTTTTGGCAAGCAGCGTCGATTTTTACAATTCTGCAAATAATAGTAATAGTATTTTATAAGCTTAAAGCTTGTAAGTGATCATCGTACAATGACTGAAGAAAATAGTCTAATAATGGGGCTCATAAGCCCTCGGCGGAAAAAAGTAGGTTTTCCCGTACGCGTAGGAATAGAACCCACATCTCTTTGTTTTCGCGCCAAGTGTGCTAACCATTTACACCAATGTACGTATATACGTATGTGCATGTATATGTGTATATATACATATACACACACACACACACACACACACACACACACACACACACACACACACACACACACACACACACACACACACACACACACACGCACACACACACATAACTTTATTAATGCTCATGGCAAAAGAAACTTGGATAGGAAACTGTAACCGCTTCAATTGGAATAGGACATTAGATGATATAACTGGTATGCGAGGAATGAAGACGGTGTCACGTTTACCACAACCAGTGAGAATATTTGCCTCAATGCATTTCCTCAAAAGTTTGTGCACAATTAGTGTTGTACCATTGCATAATTTTGGTTGAGACAAATTACGCAATAGCATAAAAAGGAGTCCCTTTTTTCAACTGAAGACAATGAGAAGCTGTACTTGGCGGTTTAGTGAGTTCAAAAATTTGATGGAGTACTTAACACTATCCTGATCATCAACAACACTATCAATTGAGCTATAAGTGAATACTTCTTCCGGAAGTTTATTCAATAGCATATTATTAATTCTATTTACAACAACGTTTTTGGAGCCAGGATAGCTCGCTCACAGATCCAATCTGTATTGTTGTATATTATGAAGAAGATTCGGAAAGATTTCACCTGAATTACATTTTGGATTGAGTTTAAGAAACTGTTCTTCATCAATTGCAAACTCCCCCTTCACCTAGTTTCAAAAGCTGCTCTGCAAATAGTTCAGCTGATTGATCTCTTGAAAGCATCGATCTCATATTTGTCGAAAGCTGAAGTGTTTTTACATGATGCCATAATACAGAAGACTCTATCGAAGCATTGAGCTCATCCACTTTTGTTCTTCTTCGAACAACTGGTTAGTGTTTGTCGGAAGTCTCCTGATAACAATACTGTGACATTTCCTATCATGGAATTAAAATTTCTAATATCTCATAATGTTTTGTCCATAGCTTCAAAAGCATTTTTGTGGGCCATGGTACATTCGTCCCAGACAGTTAAGTGACATCTTTGTATTAGTTAACCCATTCCAGAATTTTTAGATATATTACAAACTGGATCTTCTTTGTGAGATAAATCTAAAGGTAACTTGAATGTTGAATGGGTAGTTCGACCTCCGGGTAGTAATGTTGCTGCAATCCCAGAAGTAGCAGTAGATAAAGCTTTTTTTTTTTTTTGACGAACTTTATCCTGGAGGAATTTAATTACAAATGTTTTCCCAGTACCTCCCGGAGCATCTAAGAAATAAAGTCCTCCTATGTTATTGTTAATACTTTCTATGACAGTGGAATATGCACGAATACCTGCATATTTCACTATGACAGTGGAATATGCAGGTAGAAACTTGGGAAGATTATTATTTATGTACATGGTCAGTTCCTCCATATCATAGGAAATTTCCCTCATTGTTTCATGTGGACATACTGCTAAGATCCCCTCTTATTAGTTAGTGGGAGACCTAAATTTTCTATAGGCTCACCTCCTATCGAAAAAGTTTGAACTTCTATTTCAATCAAAGCCGCATAGGATATAACATCAGTTACTTGCTTTTGAATCAAAGCGGCATTGGATATAACATGTTACAACCAGTTTCTTGCTCAGGATTACTCAACTGAACTTGGTGCTTGAAATCTTCAGCAAAATCATTTCTGAACTTATTCCACAGTTCAACAAGATTACTTACTTCACAATTTTTAAGAATAATAGCAAAAAGACCGCTTAAACTCTTTGGTGTTTTTGATATTGAAGCTTCCTCCAGTGTTGTTTCCCATTGCTGATCATTTACAAGCAACTTCAAACACGCTTCTCGATATGTTCTTGCAAACCTAACCATCAACTTCTTTCAAACTTTCCCATGAAATTGGTCCTTTTTTTTTTTTTTTACATGAAGAAGCATTCGGAGATGAAAGCATTCATTTTCGTTAGGATGTACAGTAATATACTCTACTAATTGTTGTACTAAATTTAATCCCAGAATGACCTTGAACCTTTGTACCTATTTTGCGTCGATTCCATTTATTGTTGCTCTGTGTGTAATAAGAACGAACCTCATGATATAGCAGCGTTTATGCAAAGTTGTCCTCCCGACAAAGATTGAAAAAAAGCTGATAAAGTGGTATCTTTGGGATTTGGAACTTGTTTTGCAGCTGACTCAGTAGTTGTTGAATGACTGGGCGCCTTTCGTTGATTAAGAAACCAAATTTGCGCCAGAAGGCCTCATTACTGCGTATATATCTCCTTAATTGGTATTTTTAACTTGATAGGCCTTATTCTCAAGGAGAATTGAAATGTTCAGTTTCGAATCTGAACCAGTATGAGACTACTCCAACAGATTTGCTGTTTTTACTTTCATTTTGACAAACAAACAAACAGACAAAAATTCAGTTTTATACACACACACACACACACACACACACACACACACACACACACACACACACACACA
>NC_068982.1:77806266-77807394 GCF_001194135.2 Octopus bimaculoides | reverse complement strand
ATAATTGCATACTTTATTCCTACATATGTTTCAAAGGATTACAACCTGTGTGATCCATAGGGATCTTTGATATTAAAATTGTAACCTTCTCATCAGGGAAAGCATGGGCATCATCTTAAACGTAAGACATTATGACCGATTATGAAAACAATAGATGGATAAGGTCATGACTTGATTCATTTGAAAAAAACCGTTAGAGAATTGGACGCTGGTAAATACTTTCATGGAACATTCTTACAAATGTAAACACTGGCAAAAACATATATATTCTGCATTCAAATAACAATAAAGGTTTTTATAAAACGCTATCATATTTACCCGTAATAAGTAAATTCTTAAAATAGTTCTAATAAAACATATTAGTTTTTCCCTCAAAGGTTAGAAAATTAAAATTATTTACGATTCTAATTATTTATCTATACTTTCGTAATCTATTAACCTTAATTAGAGTATATTTTAAATCTTGATAAACCCATGTAACAACCATAACATACTAAATTTATGTACGTATGAACATACCGGTATGGGTGTTTTTATATATACGTGTGTATCTGTGAGAGAAAATGTGTATATATATATACGTGTGTGTCTGTGTATACATATTTAGGGTTTTGTTTAAAATAGAGGTGTTTTAATTGATTTTTCTGTGTACACATACGCATTATCATTTATATTTTCACTCTTACCCTTGTTTTTACTCTTATCAATATTATTTTTTTTTAAATATATGAATATGCATTTACGTATGACTTTTTGGATATATGTACATTTTTGTGTAAAAATGTATTTATTAACACATAGGTTTGTTTATATATTCATATATGAGTGTACTTGTGAATAAGTATGGGAGCATATTTGTGTAGATGTATTTTTATTTTTAAAAAATATAAGTAAACATTTAGATGTTTGTGTGTGTGTAAATATAAATGTGTGTATACAAGTTTATGTGAGTGTGTATGGCCACATGTGTATGTATGTGTATATATATATGTCCGTGTCTGTGTATGTATGTATATATATATATGTATATGTGTATGTATGTGTATGTGTATGTATATATATGTGTATATGTATATGTATGTGTATGTATATATATGCATATATATTTATATATATATGTATATATAT
>NC_068982.1:77794475-77801975 GCF_001194135.2 Octopus bimaculoides | reverse complement strand
TCACCAGTCTGAGACGGCTTACTAAGGCCATAGCAAATCATTAAAAAAGCTAGCCATTTGTGTATCATACTTGATGTAAATACACCGGATATGAGTGTGCTGCACGTCCAAATGAGATATTATTTCAAGACAAATTACCGCAGTGATTTCCCTATCATGATGTACTAAGCATGATATGTAAACAGCTGCTGCTGTTTCACATAACGGATTTTAAAAGTTATTCCGTTAAAAACAGACACAGTAAGCATGAAATAAAAAAAAAGTAAGTTACATAACTCTTCTCAATAAGCAAGACTACTTTGTTAGTTATGTCCCCTGAAGCATTCACCACCACGCAGATAATACTTAAGAGATTTAAATATTTGACTGTTTTCAATTGCCGATTATTTTCCTGTCAAACGATACGTGGTTTTCATAACTTTCGTTATGGTTGGAGCAAACAATACGTTCGTCTGTATTTAAAGGAAGTATTGTCTTTAAAATGACTTATCAAAGTAACAACGAGTAAAGATTATAATTGATCTGTTCTGGATGGGGGTGAGGAGTTACCGTTAAGAAAACAATCAAAACGAAAACTATCACACTTCTCTGAGATAAGTATCATTTAGTAGAAAAATTATAGTTGGAAATGATTTGAAGAGAACAGTCTGATTGTTATTGATTAAAATCCAAGTTTAAAAATCCTTAACCTTACAATAACTACCGTATTTTAACGTGTATAAAGAACCCATTTTTATCAAAAATTAGGTTTAAAAAAATATAGGAGTTTTTATACTCGGATAATATTATAATCCCTTACAAAACCATTTTTCCAAATGTTAAGCTCCCAAAATTAGGGGATTCTTTTTACACGTTAAAATAGGTAATTCCCTTTAAGAGAAAGGTACAAGGGAAGTAACTCAGATATTTTCAAAAGTTTACCTCAGAAAAGTTATCTCCCCTATATCTTTTTTTCATAAACCTGTCTTTCTAATTTTGGCACAAGGCTAGCAGTTTTATGGGGAAGAAGTCTATTACATCGATCCCAGTGCTCACATGGTACTTATTTTATCGACCCGAAAGGATGAAAGGTAAAGTTGACCTCAGTGGCATTTCAACTCTAATAGTACAGAAATGCCACTGAGCATTTTGTCCAATGCAGTAAGGATTCTACCAGCTTACCACATTAATAATAGTTATAACTCTGTACTATTGGCACAAAGCCTGGCATTTTGGTGAGGAGGCAGGGGTTTACATTAACCCCAGTGCATAACTAGTACTTAATTTATCAACCATAAAAGGATGGAAGGCAAAGTCAACTTCTGTTAAGGTTAACTTTGCCTTCCATCCTTTTGTGGTTGAATTCAGAATGTAAAAATTGACAAAATGCCACTAAGCTAACAATTCCTTCAGCTCGCTGCTTTAATAATGATAATAATAATAGTTTTAAATTTTGGCCCAAGGCCAGTAAATTCGGAGCAGGAGGTAAGTTAATTACAACGACCCCACTACTCAGCTGGTTCTTATTTCGCCAACACCCTGAAAAGATGAAAGGCTAAGTTGACCTCAGTGGAATCTCATCATCATCCAATCTATCTATAATAAATGAAATACCACAAAGTATTTTGTCCACCATGTTAACGATTCTGCCAGCACACTGCCTCAACAATAAGAGTCTTTCTACTATAGGCACCATGCCTGAATTTTTTTTTTTTTTCTTTTTACTGGGTCAATAGGTAAATCAATTACATCAACTCCAATACTCAAATGATACTTTTTTTTTTTTACCTGGAAATGGATGAAAGGCAAAGTCCAACTCAGAACAAAGGCAGATGAAACGCTGCTGAGCATTTTGACCAGTGTGTTAATGATTCTGCCTACTCCCTGCCTTAATAATGGTTTCAAATTTTACAAGGTCAGCAATTTTAGAGTGGGGGATGAGTCAATTACATCGACCCCAATGTTTAACTGGTACTTATTTAATCAACCCTGAAAGAATGAAAGGCAAAGTCGACCTCGGCAGAATCTGAACTAAGAACATATAGGCAGATGAAATGCCACTAAGCATTTTGACTAGTGTGTTAATGATTCTGCCTACTCCCTGCTTTAATAATAATAACAATAATGCCATATTTTGCAGCATAGTAGATGTTGCATCATGAAAGACATAAGCCCCATCCATATGAATGGGCAGTGATCAGCAGACACATGCTAAATGCCAATTTTCAGATAAAACTGGCAGATAAATCAGTGGGGTACTCATGCCTTTCACTGACCAAAATCACCAAATAATGGTCACCTACCTGGTGGTTTGCTGCTCTTTATTTTAACTGTCCTGTGATTCTCAATTAACATCATGGAAGCTAAATCTTCCTCAAATCTCACTCTACTATCTTTCAGAAAGGAAGAATGAATCAGAAAAAGTAGCATCTATAGATGGAATGTCTTTGATAACACTGGAACAAAATTTTTATTTTTGTTTGTCTTGTCAGTAAGTGTTATTTCCTATTTGCTTCTATCTAGAAATCAAAGGAAATGACTACTATTCCTTTCAAATTTTGCTTTTGTGACCTGGACATCAATGTTTTGAAATTGACCTCTTTTCCATTACATTGCAGACAGATTCTGCACCGAAGCAGAAATACCCTTATAGCAAATATTCTGTAGTGGCAGAGCATCATAGCCATGTGCTGAGAGGGATTCTTTGTGGGTGTGAATAAATGTAACAAAAGCAAAGTTTGAAGGAAATATTAGCCATTTGTTATACTTTCTAAGGGTAAGCAAATAGGAAATAACAGTTGCTACCCAAGGACAAAAATCATGTAACGCAGTGTTACAAGGTCACGTAGATGAGAGCAGATCTAAGACTGAAGAACAACAAGGATGAAATGGCAATCTTAATAATAACAACAATGATTATTCAAATATTCAATTTATTTTCCAGAATAAACAGATTAATCGACGTAGTAACAATTACATTTAACAGTTTTGACTAGCTTCGTGAAACTTTTACAAAATATTTTCTGAACAACTTTCAAAAAGAAGTGTAAAAATGAGAGAAATAGTAAATGTTTAAAGTATTCAGGGCATGAAGATAATTATATATAATATAATATAATATATAATACATAACCATATAATATAATATGATATAATATAACATATATAATCATATAACATTGTATATGCAAACCATGATTAGAGGAAAGAAACAAATGAAAGGATAATCTTGTTTTTACATTGAATACAGATTCTTGTTATTTGGTTCTGCATCAGAAAAAAAAAAGTAATTTCACAGTTACAGCTCGGTGGGTTGATTGAGTGCTAACCAAGCTGGCTTATCTGTTTAAGAAGTGGTGGGTGATCCTGGGACTGTACTGTGTTAATACTGTGTTCTTAGTCAAGACACCTGACTCTCAATGTCACAGTCTACCTAGTTATAAATATGCACTATGGGAAGGAAGCATAAATCACCACTATAAGCAACAAATACACTATAAAATTTGGTGTTTTGTTAGCACAGTCATCATCATCATCGTTTTCATGTCCACTTTTTCATGCTTGCATGGGTCAGACAGAGTTTAATGAGACAGATTTTCTGTGGCATGATGCCCTTCCTGTCACCAACCCTAATCTGTTTCCAAGCAAGGAAATATTTCTCCATGACCAGGCATGTTTTCACAGAATAACAGAAATGAATGACACTGCTTATATGACAGGGACATTCATTTATAACTAACATGCAATGTCAGAGCAAGGAAACACTCACACACACACACAGATATTAATGTTCATTTTTATGTCAAGTTATACATAAAAATAATTCAACATTAAATTGATGAACTAATCATTACTCATTAGTAAAGTACATTATTTATTAAACTTTTACAAGTGAGCTGACAGCAACTTTAAAGTTTCAACCTGCTAGCCTTCATTGGGTTCGGTTTTTTTTTTGCTTTATACAGTCTTTGGCAAGTTCCCTTTTTTGGATAGGTGGAGCAATGTGTCAAGTGAAAATTTGGTTTGGTGTATATAGGTCTGGGGAGTAGATGTATAGGAAGGAAGATAAAAGAAGACAGTACAGTCTAATGAAAGCTAACAGGCCAAAACTTCACAGCCACTGTCATCTCTCTGGTAAAATTTATATATATATATATATATATATACTGGCATTAGAAAGAGCATCCAGCCATAGAAACCATGTCAAAACAGACAATGGAGCCTGATGCAGCTTCTGGCCTTACTAGCTCCTATCAAACTGCCCAACCCATGCCAGCATAGAAAACAATGTTAAATGATGATGATGATGACATACATATATACACAACACATACACACATATGTGTATAAACACACTTTCCAATCAATTCAAATATGTTTGGGACATATTTGAGCTGGAAAAAAAAGTCCTTTTCACTGCAGTTTGCCATGGAGAAAAATTCTCACTTTAAACAAATGGAGTAAAACACCAAATTCAGTTTGGAGTGCCCCCAACTAATATATGCATTTCAAGCGCTTTATGCTTTCCTAAGTATTAAATACCAAGCAAGACAACTCTGAAATAACTGGAAACCTTTGGGTCCTCATAAAAAATTAGTAGAAACCACATAAACCAAAGCATACTGCAGCTGGCAGGCCAAAACAAAATACACAGTTGGCACATAATGTAGTATTGTGAAATAAACACATTTTTCAGTCAGTTAAAATATGCAAGTGATATCCCTTTGTTTCCAATATTCTATGATGAACATGTTTGGTCATGGGGAAATATAACGTTACTTGGAAATATAACGTTACTTGGCAATATGAAGGGGATCTGCTCATAGAAAATATGTCTCAATAAATTCTGTGTCCCATATGAGCATGAAAAAGTGAACATTAAAATGATGATGATGATGTACATGTGATGTTTTCATACATGTGATGTTTTCATAGAAATAACTATAACAACAATAGTTTCTAATTTAGGCTCAAGGCTTGAAATGTGGGTGAGGTAGTGGTTGATTAAATTGCCCCCAGTACTTGACTGGTACTTTATTTTATCAACCCCAGAGGGATGAAAGGCAAAGTTGACCCCAACAAGATTTGAATTCAGAAGGTTAAGTACTAGAATGAGTGCAACATTTTGTATGAGGCTCAACTGATTTTGCCAGGCACAAGACCATCAATTTTGAGAGGTGGCTGTTAGTCAATTAGATTAACCCCAATACTTTATAAACAAGGACAAAGCTGATCGTGGTGAGATTTGAACTCTAAACATAGAGTCAGAATAAATACTGCAATGCATTTTCCCAATGCTCTGACTATTTACCAATTCACAAGTTTTAACAAGGTTTTTGATTTAGGCCCAAAGACAATAATTTTGAAAGGATTAGTTCATACTATCACCCCTAGTACTTGACAGCAACTTTATTCTATCAGCACCACAAAAGGGTGAAAAGCAAAGTTGACCTTAATGAGATTTGATTCAAAATTTAAAGAACTGGAATAAACACTGCAAAGTATTTTGTTTGACACCCTAATACTATCACCACCATCACCATCATCATTATCATCAATGTTATCTAGATACTACTGTTATACAATGTCATTGTTTTGAGCTAAGTAGTACAGGAACAGTTTCTCATCATCTTCTAATGTAAGCATGAAACTTGGATTTGTCAACAGTAGACAGGAAGTGGTGACTTTGATGCCTTTTCCAAGGCAGTGGTGATATGAAATGGTTCCCACTTGCAAATCAAATGCAAGTTTTTAATGCAGTTCTTCACTGTAAACCTTCTGCCACTTTACAACACACCAATGCTGATATTGGTTTCAAATTTTGGCACAGGTCCAGCAAGTCGATTACATTGACCCCAGTACTCAACTGTGCTTATTTTATTGACCCCAGAAGGATGAAAATCAAAGTCAAACTCAGCAAAATTTGAACTCAGAATCTAAGACAAATTGCTGCTAAGCATTTTACCCAGCATGCTCATGCTTCTGCCAGCTCATCACCTTGGTTTATGCTAATATTAAATGTTAATGATCACAGATTTGTTGATTAAAATGTTGGCACATAAATTTGTTAAAAATAATTAATACTAGGTTCATTAACAAGAATCTTATTGTAATCAGTGTATTACATTCATTTCGCTTTGCATTAGTAAGATCAACATTATTTTGGTACCAATATTAATGGTTTCAAATCTTGGCATAAGGCCAGCAAACTTAGGTAAAGGGCAAGTCAATTAAATAAACCCCAGTCCTTGACAGGTACTTGTTTTATTGACCCCCCAAAAGGATGAAGGGCAAAGTTGACCTCAGTGGTATTTGAACTCAGAATGTAAAACTAGAAGAAATGCTGCTAAGTATTTTGTCCAACATGCTAACAATTCTGGGAGCTCATTAATAATTCTAAGTGTAAAACTTTAACACAATCAGCTCACCTGAAGAAGACAAGACGGCTCCCTTTAACTATGGCTGGGGTTTACAGTGTTTAGGGGTACATTCTCAATAAATTGAGTCTTTGAGTAGTCATAGTTAAGGAAATGTTCATAATAAAAATTTTCTTATTTGTAGCAGCCGTTTCCTCTAAAAATACATTGATTTCAAGAGATTTGTCATTGGGGAAAATAATATAATAAAAATGTCAGAAAACAAAAAGATGATACAATACAAATTTCACATGACGAAAGTAACATTATCATGTCATGATATAGACATGATTATACACAGACAAGCATTATCATGTCATAATTCTAGCAATAATAAGACAAATAATATCATAGTCTTCTATTGACCTTATATGGTTAATAGGAAATAGAATAAATATGTGCACAGAAATGTGATAAAAAGATTAAATTGCTTAACCTTTCATGGATATAAACATTCATAACTGGGGGAGCAGGGGCCAGACCCCAGTATAACATTATGTGAAGATTTATAATATTTGAAAGAATACAGGTGTGGCAGAAAAACTGCCCATATAACATTTATAAAGAATATTGAATGTGGGAAGTTTTTTTGCCACATTCTAGACAAAATGGCTTGTTAGACTGACTAAAGAATACGTATTCAAGTCACTAGAACTGCATGTGGAGTTAATCATTGGTTAAAGATGAGAAACATGTCTTTGTCTACTTAGGTGGGTGCTGGTGTACTTGCATATGTGAAAACTCATAGAAAATACTACAACATTTAGAGTCTTCACAACCAAAACAAGAGCTTGAAAAATTGGCAGAACATAAATATTATCAAAAATGGTTATATTTTATTCATTTTACCAGTTATTAAGATGATTAATGACTAAACTGAGTTTTATTTTTTCTTCCTGAAAATATTCAAACATTCATATATGTGAAGTAAAAGATGCAATGATCAGAAGAAGAGATAAAATAATATAAAGAAAATGAGAGAAAATTTCCTACATTTGTCATAAAAAAAAAAAAAGAAGCACATTTTAATGGTACGATATTTCAGTTTGAACCATGAAAAAAATAAAAAATGATTCATAAGGCACATTTTAATTTTCTTAATATA
>NC_068982.1:77793132-77794385 GCF_001194135.2 Octopus bimaculoides | reverse complement strand
ATATATATATATATATATATATATACCTTGTACCTTGAGGGTATGCCCTGACACCTCATCCTGACTATTTCTTTACTCACTTTCCAATGTATCTCCTCTACTACACACCTGTTCCTGTTGGTGAATAGATTCGTGTGTGATTTTCTATAAGTAAACTCTCACAGAATTGAGGTTACAAATCACTTTCACTCCTGGTTGAAGCTGATATTCTTAAATTTACTAACTCTCTTCAGGAATATTGCATCAGGTACCAAGACATATTCTGTAAATCATTCTCAATGAGGCCAACACTAAAACATCATCATCATTGTTGTTTTAATGCCCACTCTTCCATACTTGCATGGATTGGACAGAATTTGTTGAGGCAGCTTTTCTATAGCCAGGTACCCTTCCTAACACCAACCACTTTACAGTGTGTTATCTGTTGGTAATAAATTGTGGCTACTGAAGAAATGATGTACTGAACATTTTAATATTATAATGACATAAACAAGAACATATTATAGTGAAATAAATGCCATTCCTTAACATAAAAAATATATCTATGTATATACGAATAGTGAAGAAAGTGTGAAACAGAAATACATAACAGAGAGGAGTATAACAACTACATCACCCTAGCAATCACTCCTAATGTATTCATAGAAAGTGTGTGTGTGTGTGTGTGTGTGTGTGTGTGTGTGTGTGTGTGTGTGTGTGTGTGTGTGTGTGTGCGCGCGCATGCACACACGTGTATGTATGCATCATTATCGTTTAACATTCATGCATATCATGAATTAAACTCCACCACATTAAACTGTAATGCATTGTATAAAGTGGCATAGATTTAGATTCAAGCTGTGACATAGTAAAATGAGCCACTTATTGTGGACATAATCACAGAAAAAAATGGTTTATTGGTATTTCAATTCACATACACACACACAATGATGACATGATGGGAATACAGAAACCATGTACTGATCACTAGAAGTAAATAAGAATATCATTTGATAAATGTAATAGCTATAGATCACAATGTACTAAACAGACAGAATGAAATCAATGGAAGAGTAATGTAAAAGTGAATCAGTAGTACATTGTGATTTGTGTGGTTAAGAAGTTTGCTTCATAACCATATAGTTTCAGGTTCAATCCCATTGCATGGCATCTTGGACAAGTGTCCCTTACCATAGTCCTGGGCCAACTAAAGCCTTGTGAATGGATTTTGGTAGATAGAAACTGAAAGAAGCCCACTATATATATATATATAT
>NC_068982.1:77770432-77792992 GCF_001194135.2 Octopus bimaculoides | reverse complement strand
TCAGATGTTTGTGTAGACATAAGCTCATTCCCTCCATCAGATCGACATTACCTGTAAAGGTGTCGAAATGATCGCAGAGCAACATGGAATGAAGTGCTTTACTCAAGAACACAACGCAACAGCCGGTCTGGGAGTCAAACCCACGATCTCGTAATTGTGAGTGCAATACCTAACCATTAAGCCATGCGCCTTCACATACACACACTGTGTGTGTGTATTTTATCAACAGAAGTTTTCCTGCTTATATCACCAAACCTCTGCGTGTGTGTATGTATGTGTGTGTGTGTATGTGTGTATGTATGTGTGTGTGTGTGTATGTATGTATGTGTGTGTATATGTATGTATGTATAAGTGTGTGTACAGATGTGCGTGTGTGTGTATGTGAGTGTGTGTGTTAATGTCTCCCTGTCTTGACAATGTATGATAGTTATAAACAATAATCACTATCATACAAGGGTACCCTTGATTTCCAATCTTTCGAGGGAGAAATATTATCTCACTTGAAAACAGTAAAGGATTGGCAATGGGGAAGAGCAGAGAACATAAAAATCAAATAACCAATCACAGATTCTGGGAACTTAGTGTGTTTTTTTGTTGTTTGGAAGCTGAAGGATGACACCAAGCATAAGGAAATTAAAACTCTGGGAGGCTTTGGCAAGCAGCTGATTCGAAACAGAGACATAGAGATGTCTCTGTGCTTTTATTCTAAAATATAAAAAAATGTTACACTACCAAACACCCATAGAGTTAATGTCATACAGAAGTGTAAGGTTTTCAACCCTTTAGCATTTAAGCCAGCCATATCTGGCTCAAAAATTCTGTTTTATGTTCAAACTGTCAAAATCTGGCCTCTCACATCTACCCTAAAATGTCATTCTAAAAAATTAAACAATCACATCTTTGAAATTTAAAAGTTACAGAATAATGCATGATTAATTCAAAACGATGCAAATTAATAGGTATTAAATTTGACAGAGTAATCTGAATGCTAAAAGGTTAAACATTTATGATACAGTGCTCCTCAAAATATTATTACACTAAGCACTAATAAGAAATTTTGAGAAACCTACAATTAAAAGATATAAATGATCAAAGTGAGATTTTTAATTGTTGCTAGCACAAAACAAGGAATTTTAGGAGTGGATAGCTTAGTCCTCCACCTTTCCTCAGTACTTCCCTGGTACTTTATTTCTACAGATTTAAGTGCACTGCTAATACTGTAGTACACGGTACTGACTTATAAAATTGTTTAATATACTTTGTAGCATATTATGGTTGCATAATGAAATACCATGTGTCTACAAGTCATTAATCATTATTTTATTGTCCCCCAAAAATTAAAAGGTAAACTTGCTCTTGGCTGGATTTGATCCCAGAAAATAAATAAAGGGTCAAAACAAACACCACAAAGCATTTTTGCCAATGTTCTAACATTTCTGCCTAAGCCATAATAAACACACACACACACACATCATATATATATATATATATATATATATATATATATACACACACACACACACACATACACACACACACACATACACATACACACACACACACAGAGAGGAGAAAAGCAATGTGAATATTTCAGGAATGCTAAAAAAAAAAGCAGTTTAGACATTGAAATGAAAATATTGAGTGAAAACTGGGATCTAAAAAGATTAAAAAGTTAAAAATTAAATAAAAATATATAAAAAATAAAATTAATGTGAAAATGATTCCAAAAATTCTGGAAATTCTGAAATTGACATTCAGCATCCAAACTATTGATTTTTATTTCTACCATTGCTGGTTATACTACAGTACCATAGAAAATCAGGACTTCTACGTCTACCATCATAGATACAATATGTACCTTAATATAATGCATGTTGCTAAATATAAGGTGGCCTTGTTATATGAAAAGATATTAATTTTCCTAATGAAAAGAATAAAACAGCAGAAAAATATGTTTGTTTGTCAACTGAACATTTATTAGATTTTAACCCTTTATCATTTATACCAACCATATCTGGCCCAAATATTTTACTTGTTTTATGTTCAAACTGGCCAGATCTGGCCTTCTCACACCTACTCTACATCATCTTAAATATAAACAATCACATCATCAAAATCTTGAAGGTACAAGATTATGCATGATTAATTCAAAACAATGTTAATAAATAAGCGTTACATTTGACAGAGTAATCTGAATGATAAAGAGTTAAGTAATTAGGTAACTGGCATTATGTGAATCTAAGAGAATTAGATAATGGTTGCAATCAAAATGCATTTCACAATACCGCACTGGAAATCTCAGTCCCCCATTAAGAATGTCCTTCAATTTCATGTTGTATGTCTCTACCAATAGCATCAATGTACTTCAGTGGTCTTTGTTCCCCATAAGAATTCTGGAAGTCTCCAAAATATTCACAATGTACCAAACTTGTATGGAAAATCCAAACATTTTATAGAATTTCTGAAACTTCAGGACATGATATCCAGATTTTCCTAGATATTCTATAAATTACTGAGTAACATGTGTGAAATGACCACAATATGTATGTGTGTATTTAGGTGTGCGTGTGTGTTTTTGTTTCTGTTTTTGTACCTACCACTACCATAACTACTACTACTGCTTGACAACTGGTGTCAGTTTGTTTATATCCACATAAACTAGCAGTCCAACAAAAAGAGACTGACAGAATAAGTACCAGACTTAAAAAATAAATACTACAGCATTATTTTCCCTTCAGCAGAAAAGCAAACAGTATTCACTGAGGTTATCTTACATGCTTTGCTATCTGAGTTCAAATTAAAATTACTTATTTGGAAAATATTTTAAAGCTTTTCTATATGATTGTTCTTTTATTCTTTTACTTGTTTCAGTCATTTGACTGCAGCCATGCTGGAGCACCGCCTTTAGTCGAGCAAATCGACCCCAGGACTTATTCTTTGTAAACCTAGTACTTATTCTATCGTTCTCTTTTGCTGAACCGCTAGATTACAGGGATGTAAACACACCAGCATCGGTTGTCAAACGATGGTGGGGGTACAAACACGGATACACAAACACACACACACATATATATATATATGTGTATATATATATATATATGACGGGCTTCTTTTAGTTTCCATCTACCAAATCCACTCACAAGGCTTTAGTCGGCCCGAGGCTGTAGTAGAAGACACTCGCCCAAGGTGCCATGTAGTTGGTTACACACAGCCACTCCTGCATCACATTTTATCACTAATTTGTTTCTGGAGTTTAATAACTTGCATTTTGATGTAAGAATATAGAATATTTCTTCCAAGCAGAAATCACATTTCTGACTCCCATCAGTATATGGTGATGTACTACCAAGAAGAAACCATTTAATGGTTAATTATTTGGTGTCCCTATCTTTTAAAGTCCAAATGAACCCACTCTAACTTGTACAGTTCATTCTTTTCTCTGTTTTTGAAAGAAGAAAAATGACCATATAATCTTCTTTTAAAGTCTGTAGAACATGAATCTATGTAATAATTAGAAATACCTTCAGCCATTTATATACTATATTATTTTTGAGACATTTTCCTGCAAGCAGTTACAATTATGCCTATTGTCATAAACCTTATGCCTGTTACTATCAGAAGTATTATACATTCTGCTTAGAGTGTTAGGTATTACTCTCTAGATATTAGTTTCACAAAAGATTAAATTAGGTGTGCTATTGGATTCCATGCTCAGTTTATTTAACTAATGGTAATGTAATTTGAGCTCAGTTACCTCCCTTACATTAACTTCAGTAAATTCATTATTGTTTCCACTATGCTAGCCATACAGTTGTTGACTACCTCCCTACTGTTATTCATATCATGCCCCCCACCCCAACCAGATAGCGATTATTACCAGTCATATTATTATTATTATTATTATTTATATTTGTGTGATTATTTGTGTTTATTGAGTTCACATTAGTGAACTCTCTAATTCTCTTAAAATTATAGACTGCAATAACTTGGGCGAGATTTCTGGTTGTCAAAAAAGTAAACCTGATCATGTGCTTATTGAATATGCCACTGTATTTTCTAGATGGTGGAAAGTGTCTATCTAATACAGTGAAAAATTTGCAAATATATTTGTGGCTATTTGAGCTCCAAAGGCTGCATTAGACACCTATACAGCAGAAACACATGTCAGAATGGAATATGAAGAAAGTTAATAAATAAATTTTGAAGATGTATGATTCTCTATTTTACCTTATCATGTCTTGATTATATACTCTCTATGTGACATAGAATCCAATGAAGTGAACTCGGGATTTACCAATCAAACGAAGTACAGTTTAATTGCTGATCCTAAACGATTCTGAATGTTCCCTCTCGTTTGATGTGGTTAACCAGATATGGGATTGTATTAGAGTGCTCACAAGATACCTTCCCAGATTTTGAATCCCTATTTCTTTACATTATTACTTGAATAACTCTAAGCACTTACAGTGGAATACCTTGTGATGGAGAGACTATTCATTAATACACCTTTAAAAGACAGCACTACCACCCCAAAAAGAATAAATGAAAAATCTGATAGATTAAAACTAACACCTTTATACACCACATGAGATGGCGAATGAGTCACTTTGATAGGAAGGAGAACACTGATCTAGTCAATAATGACAATGGATTAAAGTATATATTTAAATTTTGGCAGACTCTACCATGTAACCTACAACTAGCTTTGAAGATGAACAATGGAATATAATCAGGATATAAAGTTACACCTATCAGTTAAGGAGCTGCACGCAGATAAAACTGGTAATATATACCACTGGGATTACAAACCCTATTCTTCGCTGATTAGGAAATAAATTCTTAAAAATTATAAATTAACTTTTGAAAATATCCTGTTGAGTATTAACTTACAAACAAAGAAAATAGTCAAAGAATTTCATCTGGAAGATAGAACAGAACACTACGTTCTTAAAACTCCTAGTACAAATGTGAAGGATCATAAGCCCAACTTCACTACTAGTACCTTATTTAGACTTGTATGCCCTTCTCAATCAGACATAGGCAAATTATATATATACTAATATTGTTATATATATACATATATATTATTATAATTTGTTTAGGATTCAGTATAAGAGCATTAATACAACACCCTTATCTCTCTTGTCTATTATATTACGATATAATAGATATCACAATATATTAGACAATTATAATAGCTGTCACTATAATATACAATTTACTATTATACTAATTATTAATAACAGATATTATTATGATAATTTCAATTTATCAATAAAATGTCCAGTCCCTGCTGTCTGTTATACTACAATTAACATAAAAAAGTCTACACTTTCTACAAAATAACTAAATGTTCTATCAAAATAGCTTGGTAAAGTGTATATGGTCAGAATTAAAATAAGTTCATTTCAGACTTGGCCTAAAACTGCTAAACATTCAACAGAATACACAGGTATCCAATAAACACCTTAGTTTCACATAATGCCAGTAGCGTGTATATATATATATAGCTATAAATATACATACATATATAAACACACACATATATATATTTAAACTACAAGTTTATAAAAGTTGACTGAATTTTTTTTCTCCCGTCTATTTTTCCATGCAATCATGGATTAAAGGTTTGTGTGTGTAAGGTGGAATCAATTATTTTTACAGCTCAAGAATCAAGCTGTAAGAATAAAACACTTGTCAGTCAGGTAGTCTGAGGCAACAAGCAGAGCTGTGTGTCTTGCCCAAGAACACAAGAGAAAGAATAAGGTTTGGAAGTGGTCGATGCTTAAACCTCACAAGTCCTTTCACTTTCTTCTTTCTATATTCTTGTAATTATTACATTGTAATATTTCCTCTCTTTTTTTTAATATTTAAAACTTTGCAAAATTTCAAATATTAAAAAAAATCAAACAACTTTTCAGAAATAATGCATAAGAATAAACAGGCCTCACCTTATATTCAGGCAATATATGTTTAAGTCGACTTTTTTTACAAATAACCAGGTTTTGTAGATATGTTTCTATACAGATCAATTTGTGTTATCACTGATAACATCATGTTAATGAAAAAAAATATAAAATTTACCGTGGAAGAAAAATAATGATATTTACATATGGGTTTTTTTATCATAAACTTCCAATATCATTAAATTTCTTCAGCATAGGAGGGAAGTTGTCTTTATAAAGCACTGGGTCTGCCCGGAATTCCACAGTTCGGAGAGCAACAGTGCCATATATATCTACAAACCTGTTGATGCATTCTGTACGTTCAACCATGTGATTTAAATCTAAAGACAGAAAACTGGTGTTTACACATTTTGGACACTTGAACTTTTTGCGTGGTGTGACCTTTATTGGTGCCTTACCTGTGGTGTTTGTAATCAAGAAATTAAATGCAATATCTTCACAGTTCATGTGTTCATCAACCCAGGTTTTGATGTTGCCTGGCATTGAATAAGTATAGAGGAAGTTGTAAAACTGAAAAGAAGAAAAATAAATATATTTCATCATTGCAATAAAAAATATATCATCATCATTTAAAGTCCATTTTCCATGCTGGCACAGGTTGGACAGTTTGACTGAAAACTGGTAGGTTGAGGAGTTGCACCAGGTTCCAATCTGATCTGGCATGGTTTCTACAGCTAGATGCCCTTTCTAATACCAACCATTCCAAGAGTGTAGTGGGTGCTTTTTATGTTCCACTGGCACACACACACACACATATATATATATAGATCATCATTATAGCCATTATCATTTTAACATCTACTTTTCCATGCTTGTATAGGTCAGATGGGATTTGTCAAAGCATATTTTCTACAGCTTGATGCCATTACTGTCACCAACCCTCACCTGTTTCCAGGCAAGGTAATATTTCTTCATGGTGAGACATGTTTTTCACAGAAGATCGAAAACAAACAACACCACTTGTCTGATAGTGATGCTTGTTTACAACCCTCAAATGATGTCAAGACAAGGGTACAAGGGCTCCTTTCAGTTTCCATCTACTACATGTACTCCAAAAGCTTTGGTTGGTCTGGAGCTGGAGCTGAAGATACTAACGCAAGGTGTTATTTAGTGGGATTGAATCTGAAACATATGGTTGGTAAATTAAGCTTCTTAACCACACGGCCACACACAAACACATATGGTGTAATGAAATGGTAAAAAAAATTATACAATAACAATGATGCTATTTTAACTTTCATCATCATTATCATTTTATATCAGCTTTCTGTGCCAGCATGGGTTGGGAAATTTGACAAGATTTAACAACTCAGGGCCATTTCATGCTCCAATATCTCTGTTTAGACTTGGTTTCTATGGTTGGATACCTTTCCTAATCTCACCCACTTTATACAGTATACAGGATACTTGGAGGAGGACACCAACCCTAGTGCAAAACTAAAGATCTTAAACAGGCTCCCATAAAATGCATGTTATTGTTTAGTCCTAAGTCAGCTCTGACTGAATGCACAGATCATCAAAGACATTCCAGTCATGACCATTGCATCTATTTGTCTCAAACAACATATCTAGCACTACATTATTCAATGTCCTGGAGGAGATGGGAGTGGAAGAAAAACTGGTGACAATGGTAGGACAGCAAAAATTGCTTTATTTCAACCACATTATCAGGACTCAGACCCTCTGTGCCCCCATCCTTAAGGGCTAGGGATGGATGGAAAATGGGCTCACAAGCAACAAAGACAAAGATGGAGTGACGACATTAAGAACTGGGTGGCAGAATCCTGGTAGAATATACATGAGACTGCTGTGTGTATGGTGAGGGATGGTGGTCTCTCTACAGGAATATACCCTAACATTTCTGCTTTAACCCATTAGCATTTCGATTACTCTGTCAAATGTAATGCTTATTTATTCACAATGTTCTGAATTAATCTTTTTGTTATCACATAGCTTTGAGATTTTGATAATGTGATTTTTTATATTTAGGACATTGTAGGCTAGGTGTGAGAGGCCAGGTCTGGCTGGTTTGAATGTAAAACAGGTAACATATTTGGGTTGGATATGACCAGTTCAAAAGCTAAAGGGTTAATGTGTCTCATTGCAAAGAAAGACAATCCTCTCACCAAACCATCTGTTGTAAGCAAGAAAGGTTGTTAGAAATCATAGTTTGTAGAGAACTTGTCCCTATGCCTTCTCTTCAATAGACTACTGGTACTTAGATACACCTTGTCAATCTACAGAATATGAAATGTAAATGTAATCCAAGGTCTGAAATGAAAAATATAAGACACTGAAATAACTTCTATATAATTTCTAGATGAACTTTAATCATAAATCTGCTCAATCAAAGATGACTTGATGCTAAACAACAACCAGATATATCAAAATGGTCAATGACTGTTCACACTTGCCTTTTCTCATTCACACACTCAGCCAAGACAAGATATTTTGGAAATAATTATTAACTTACTTTGTGATAAAATGCTGCTCCAGTAAGTACCATAGATATGGAATTGGTCCATTCTGATTCATATTTCCACTTCTGAGTGACATTATCAAGTAAATGTACTCGAGATGGGAAACCCACCAATCGATCTGAGAATTCTCGCCAAACCTGTGAAAGAAAACAATATATGATATAATGATATATATATATATATATATATAGAGAGAGAGAGAGAGACAGAGAGAGAGAGACAGAGAGAGAGAGACAGAGAGAGTAAAAGAGCAAAGAAGTAGACCCAGAAGACTTGACAGTGATTATTATTTAAAACTCAAAGATTCCAAATTAATTTCTGTTTCTGCTGTAAACAAACACTGACTTACCTGATAACCAAATTCTAATTCATCAGCTGTCAACATTATGATATCATCATCTAATGCCAAAATGCAATCTGTTTTAATTTCACTGTAAGGGAAAAACCTGTAATAAAGAAAAATAAGAAATGTCTTATCTATTACAATAGCCCCAAAAGAATTGTTTTGAATAAAAAAAAAAAGGATGTATACATCAATTACTGCCAACTGTAAGTTCAGTGGTCCCACCTAAAAATGAATGATTGAGTCCTGGAAGAGATGAGATTGGAACAAAAGTTGGTGATGATAGTCAGCTGAAGAAAATTGCAATATTTTAGCCTCACTTTCAAAGCCAAAAGTCTCTGTGTTATGGAAACCTTCAGACTAATTGTCAATTTCCATTTAGTGCAACATTGCAGAGATTTTGTTTCCTTTCTTTTTGTTTATTCCACTTTTGGGTGAATTGGTGTTCATGTTTTGGTAAGCATGAAATATACTGAAATACACGTATCAAAACACTATCTTCTTAGGTATTGCACTGTCTGTCTACTTTGACTATCAAAATTAAATAAAATTAGTCATCTGGAGAGGAGTGAGGATAAACAGGTAAACGAGTAACATTAAGAGAGAGTCTCATTTTAAGTAACTTGAGAAAATAACTGGACATCTAAAGTTTTGGTTGGCATATGGATGTAGGGGATACTACTGTTTCAACATTTGATACAAAAGGAAGACTGCATGCCAGGCAAAAGTGTGTTGCAAACTACAGGTGGAAAGTTATTATCATTATTTTATGTATGTATTCTGTGTTGGTATGAGTAGGATTATTCAACAGCATCTGACAAGCTGCAGGATTGTGTCCAACGCCAATGTTTGCTTTGACATGATTTCTACAGCTGGTTACATTCCATGTTGGCAGGGGTTGGATGGTTTGACAGGATCCAATAAGCTGGAGGACTGTGTTGAACTCATATCTAGTGGTATTCATGAAAATGACAGATTGAAAGGATCTGGGGAGGTAACAAGGTAGTTAGACAAGAATATAGAGCTTTAGGCCATACAAAAGAGATAACAGAGAATTAAGATAAAGGGACAGATGTCATATTAATGGTCTGTACAACTCATAATAGCACTTACAAATTGGCTTAGTAGATGTGATACTGGTGATAGTGAATTGGTGGGTCTAAAAGAAGGGGGCAATACCTATGGATCTGACAGTGTCCATGAGTACTTGCTGGTCCTGGAAGAAGGAGAAGTTTTTGCAGCCATTTGAGACTGATGCTATTTATTAATGGTCTTCTTGAATTTTTCCAAGTCAACACCTGAAGGAAAGATATGAAGAGAATTTCAGAGGGCCAACATTCTGGGAAAGAAGGACTTGGTATAGCCATGAGTGCAAAGCCTAGTGGATGGGAGGGAGGGAGGGAGGACTGAACACAAGGGTGATTAAAGGAGGAGAGATAAGAGGGTCAGAAATGCCTAAGTGGAAGTGGCATGAGTGAAATTTGCTCCAAGAAGCAGAAGTTATTTGAGAAGACAGGAAACCTGTGGGCCAAAGGCTTGAGTATGTCCATGAGTGACTTTATGCCAAGCAACTGGATAGCTCTATGGTTTAGGCTATTTGCATGTGAAACAGCAGCAGCACTGTCCTAGATGGTCTACCTCAGTTAGGGTTATAAACTCAAAACAACATCATGAAATGTGTGTGATAAGAAGCTTGCTTCCCAACCACATGATTCTGGGTTCACTCCTATTGCATGTCTTCTACTATAGCCTTGGGCTGAACAAAGCCTTGTAATTGGATTTGGTAGATGGAAACTGAAAGAATCCCATCGTATAATGTGCAAGTGTGTGTGTGTGTATCTATGTGTGTATGTCTTTGTGTCTGTCCCCCCCCCATCATCACTTGGCAACAGGTTGTAGTGTGTTTACATCCCTGTAACTTAGCAGTTCAGCTAAAGAGACCAATAGAATAAGTGCTAAGCTTCAAAAATAAGTTTTGGGGTCAATTTGTTTCAATAAAACCCTTCATGGTGGTACTCCAGCATGGCCACAGTCAAATGACTGAAACACATAAAGAACAAAAAAATTTCTTCATTCATTTTATATCTATCTTTCCATGCTAACATGAGTTAGATAAATATATCACTGAGGTACTGTTTCACACATGAATTCCCTTCTTGTAAGTAACCTTTAACTAGTTTTCAAGTAGGAGATTTTAATCTTACATGAAAGTGCAGAGTGAGTGGGCTGTTGACAGGAAAAGTGACTTTCACAGAGCCCAAACGTAAATACACACACACATACACATAAATAGATACACACACGCATACACATACATGTACACATATACACAAGATGGGTTTCTTTCAGTTTCCATCCACCAAATTCATTCAGAAGGCTTTGGTCAGCCTAGACTATAGCAGAAAACACCTGCCCAAGTAGCTGTTACCTGTCAAAAATTGTGAACACCTTTAATAAAACAAAATCAACTTGGTTGGATATGAAAAGTGACAAATATTAGAACCAAACAGAGACATTATTTAAAGTTGTAGTTTAAAACAGAGAGGGTAAAAAAATATATATATGTCCCTTACCTGTTTCCTAATTTATTTTCACGTGTCTTCACAACTTTTAATGGTTTACCTATTTTGGGCCAATCTATATCAAAATGTAAAATAATTTGCATTAAAGGAGAGTAACTAAGAACCTTTCAAAATCAAAATATAAACAGATATAAACCACAAATGCAACCTATAGACACAGTATTTATTTCTGACTAGTGAAAGTGTTTTCCTCTCATAAACCTTATTCTTCTTGAAACAACTCATGAATTTTAAAATTAAATTATGATACATACTCTGAGGAGGTTCTTTATTTTGGTTATTCCATACAACAAATACTTTTGCCAAACTTGGAACGCGAGCCACTTGCTGAATTACATTAAACAGTGAATCAAGACGATCATAGGTCAAAATGACAGCAGTAAAACCAGGTGACTGAGGTGTAATCATGGGCAGAAACACTTGGCGTCGAACTCCAAGCTATGATGAAACATAAAGACCAATCAGTATTTTCAGAAATAAAGTAAGAGTAGTGGAAGTTGGCAGCAAAATATAAGAAAGAAATACAAATACTTGTAAACACATTAAATATTTAACATTTACAAATCAGCACAATTCAGGCACATAAGATAAGAAACTCTAAGAGAAAGCTAAGCAACAAAAGGTCTTCACATAAGAGGCATCCCTTCTTTTATACATTTCAGCCCTTAACACCTTACACTCTTGAGCAATGGGGAGGCCACACCTAGGTCATGATTCTTGGATGCACCCTGGCAGCCACATTCTGTGCAACTGTTTTTATTGCAACCAATGCCTTCATGAATGGTTAAGGAGTCCTGAAATCACTTCAGTCTGAGACATCAGTTGGCTGTAGAGAAAAATTTAGCCTTCTAGACAGATCCAACTGGAACTTTCCTCAGCTGCTTCTGCCATTGCCTTGAAAACTCTGATCCTCTTTTTACCAAAAGTTGAAAGCCATTTCATGAGATTATGGACATATTTGCTCACAAACCTCTTTGCAACCACCTTTATGGCAAGGAAGCCAAATTCACCATTCTGCTTTCGTATGACACAGTGAGTTCAAGGAGAATCACTTGTTTTGATGAAAGTGAGTTGAGGACAGTGGGAAGTGAAAACTAAATTAATAAAAATTCAAAGGATACTGTATAAGTTAAATTAGTTTAATACTTTAAGGGCCTAATTTCACTAGAAAGAATGTATCTGATCACTTTGGTATAAAGGTTAGCACAGTCATCTGGATTAAAACAGATACTTGGCTGAAGTCTCAAGGGTATACATTTATTTCTATTTTGGATCAATGTTTATAAAAGGACCTGATTTTAATTTACTTTAAAGTTTATCTTTATTTTTTGTCTTAGACTGTGGTAATGCTGGAGCACCGCCTTGAAGAGATTTTAGTCAAACAAACGAGCCCCAGAACTTCTATTTTTTTTAAGCTTGGTACTTATTCTCTTTTACCGAATTGCTAAGTTACAGGGATGTAAACAGATCAACACTGGTTGTCAAATATATATATATATATATATATATATATGACAGGCTTTTTTCAGTTTCCACCAACCAAATCCACTCACAAGGCTTTGGTTGGCCTGAGACTATACTAGAAGACATTTATCCAATGTGCCACGCAGTGGAACTGAATCCAGAATCATGTGGTTGGGAAGCAAGCTTCTTATCACACAGCCACTTTTGTGCCTAGAATCAATAAAATAAAAATAATTATTTTAAAACTAAGATAAGAAACTAAAACTTTCAATTATAGTATTTAGTTGCTTTTTCTAGATCTGATATTGAATTTTGACAGAATTACTAGCTTAAAAAATAATTTGAAAATAAAATTATGGAAATATAATTACTGCTCATCAATGACATATGTGGCTATTAAAATGTTTCTATTTGACAATCCACTCATTCACAAGGCCCAGGGCTAGAGTAGAAGATACTTGTCCAAAGTGCTATACAGTGAGACACAACTTGGAACCATGTGGCATGGAAGCAAATTTCTCAACCATATGGTCATATCTTTGTAAAAAAAAAAACTTGATATACATCAATCCAGAATTAAAAGCAAGGAATCATTAATTAAACAACTTACTGAAGGTGGTTCATTCCAATCCTCATAGGGGCGTGCAGCATAGGGAAACACCCTATCATTTATAATTTGTAAAGTGGTTAAAGTAATATCTTTCAGGGACTTGAAATATCGATCCCAATAAAACTGAACTTGTCGCCTCATTTCATAGATTCGTTCCATTGAAAATGCCTTCACAATATTTAGCACTTGGCCAAGTTCATCTTCTCGAATGACCACAGCAGCCCTATAAAATTAAAAGGAAAAAAACTGGAAATGAAAAAGAATTCAAATAATTTTCTGAATGTACATATAGTCAACATCATCACCACCACCATTTTTATGCTCCAATTTCTTGCTGGTGTAGGCTACACAAGTTGTCATGAGTCATTTTCTATTAGTAAATACTGTTCTCATAGATTGGTGCTTATACGCATCATTTGGCTTGGTTTCTACAGCCAAATGCCCTTCCTATAACCAGCCACTTTACAGAGTGTACTGGATGCATTTTCTCATGGTACCAGCCACCAGATAGGTTAATAAGTCTTTGGCAAGACTGGACTAAAGGTACCTAACAACTCTAATACTTTCTCCACTTGTTTGCCATCCATAGATTATTATACACATTTTAAATACATTTTATTAGTATTTCTATGCATACATGCATGTGTGTCTACTTATAAATAAATTCCATTCATATTTACCTAGTATGTGATAGAGTAAATGCTGGAATTGCCTACATTAAATGGGTCATAACTCTTACTGAGTTCAGAAAAAGTCTGCATTAATCTTTTAATTCTAACTTCTTTTTTTACTACAGGCAAACACATGTGACTAAGAGAACTTCTTACAATTTGTTAACATAATTAGTATCATTTTTATTTACATTGATATTAGATATTAATATTTGGTGCTATGGAAAAAAAGCATTAAGTACATTCTGTAAATTGGTTGGCATTAGGAAGGGAGTCCAAACATAGAGGTCATGTCAAAGCAGACAGAGGAGCATGATGCAATTCTCCAATTCATCAGATCCCATCAAACAGTGGATGAACTTAGAATCATGGCTTGGAGTCTGTCAGTGAAGCTGTTTTTCTTTTCAGTTTTGATAGTTCTTACAATGTCTAATATCATTTTACAAGGAAAATATTTACAGCTTTTTTTTTTCATAAATTAATTATCATTCCAATTAGTATATTTGCATATAAAAAAAAAGAACAGAAAAGTGCAGTGAATAAATAGATGATTGATAACAATAATTATGAAAAAATACAATAATTAAATAATACCTTTTCCAGTCAAGTACTTCAGAAAATGGTAATACATAACCATCAGCAACAGTAACAGGGATGCAACCAGCTTTTAAGGCATCACTGAATGCTGACTGGCCCAAACGAGCCCGACGAATAACCAGACAGAATGTAGCATTCTGAAAAGTGAAACAGTTAATAGACATTATTATTATTGCTGTTGTTATTATTATTATTATTATTATTATTATTATTATTGAGTGAGGAAGTAACGCATGCCATCAAAGTGACACTGGGGTACAAATGTACGATTATCCATCTGGTAAGGGTACACAACCACGTGTGCACGACATGGTGATCTCAATTCAAGTTAAACAGTACATGACCTTGCAGGTGGGGCCCAGTTAGAATTTTCTTCAGTCCAAGTAGCCCATCCCACTCAAAAGGTCCCTCAATAAGGTTTATTTTAAGGACAATGAACAAAACACCCATGTTTCCAGAAGTGAATTATTCAAACCCTAAAGAATTCCTCTCAACACATGGCTATGATGCTCCCCCACTACTTCTGCTCATGATTACAGATGCACATATCGTCAGCCACCAAGGGACAAGCTCAACTGGGTATGGTCAAACAACTGACAAGCAAATCTGTGGTATTGAGTAGAATATCTGCTGTAGCCCATCTTTTATACCAAGACAAAACAATGTACACAATAACACTTCAGTTGAGTTCAAAAGCCATGAGAGCCACTGCCTTGTACTGCATCAGGGCATTTATTATTATTATTATTATTATTATTATTATTGGTGGGGTGGCAAGTTGGCAGAAGCATTAGCTTAGTGGCATTTCATTCCACTTTGTTCTCAGTTCAAATTCTGCCAAGGTCAACTTTGCCTTTCATCTCTTTGGGGTCAATGAAAGTCGAACATTGGAGTCAAAGTAATCAACTAGTACCTGCCCCTCAAAATTTCAAGCCTTGTGCCTATAATAGAAAGGATTGTTGTTATTGTTATAATTAATGCAAAATACAATGAAAAACAACCACAAAAATACAAAGTGACTTCTTTCCTAACCACAAGGCAGAGAGAAAGGAAATAATCAAAAAAGAATCAATAAAAGATCTTTACAAAAGCTTTCTTTTATTTGTTTTATCTTTTAGTCAGGCAGGAGGCAGTACCCATGAACCTTTACAGGGCTTCTGAGACTGGTGAGTCAGAGGGAGGAAGGTATCCTCAAACTGAAGACCTGGTCCAAATGTTTGCAACAGAGTGAAGTCCACCACAGTGCTAGATGGTGATGTAAAATTGGTTGATAGATTAAGTCTACCACCCAGGTAGGTCATAGCAGTATTTGAACTTAGATCATAAAGAGCTAAAACAAATATCAAAAGGAACTTGTCCAATATTCTGAAGACTACTAGTTCACCACCTGAAACTGGTACTTTATTTACTGATCTTGGAGGGACTAAAGTCAAAATTGACTTTGGCAGGATTTGAACCTGAATGCAAGATACCAGAATACATACTGTAATGCATTTTGTCCCATGCTCTAATAACTCTGCTAACTTGTAACCTTTAAGAATATTGATAACACTACAATGAAAAAGTGAGTAAGCTATAGTAGAATATATAAATGATAATTTTATAGACACACACACATATATATGAACACTGCACGTTTTTTTCTCTCTCTGTTTTTTTCATTCTCACTCCATTTTTTTCCCTTGTTATCCTTTCTGTTGAAGAGCGTAGGCTTGAAACGTAAAAGACTTTCCCATTTTCCCCCCAGTGTTAAACTATAACACCTGCTTGTTGTTCCTACACCTGTCTTTGTCTTTCGTTTTCTGTAAATTTGAACTATATATATGTATATATTTCATTGACAATATAATTACATTTGAGATTTTTTTTCCCTTTTTAACAAAAACACTGCTCCAGCATGACCCCCAAAATTTTTGATAAATACTTATCTGAACATATGCTAATAACACCAGTTTTATACATTGCCAGTAGGTGTGTGCATGTGGGTGGATGCACATGTGCGTCTGTATGTTCAGATATAGCTTCACATCTGGTATTTTTAAATCTATAGAAACCAAACTAAAACAATGCTGCAGTTAACAAGTATTCTCAGGTTTTCAACATAATTTGGTCCTGTAAATTCAGGTGTAGTCCAAGAATTGGTACAAAATGTGGCTGACATCTTGATATATGTAATTAGAGGGATTAAACCATTAATTATTCTTCAGCAGGGTTAGCCGAATCAAGAAGAACAATGTCCTTTGTCTAATGTCACACTGTAATGGCAATGACATGACTTGAACCTTTGACCAATTAGGTAGTAATTAACTAAAAAGTGGAAAAAATAATCATTTTCCTTATTAAACCTTTAGCATATTTTAACCAACCATATCCAAACAAAATATTCTACTTGTTTTATGTCAAACCAACCAGATCTGGCCTCTCACATCTATCCTACAATGTCATTCTAAAAATATTCAATCATATCATTAAACTCTCAAAGCTAAGAGATAATAACATGATCGAAAACAATGTGAATAAATACGAACTGCACTTGACAGAGTAATCTGAATTCTAAAGGGTTAAATTCTGAGCAGAAATGAACAGAGGAGCCATCAAGAACAATGTAGATGTCACAGAGAAAGCATTTGAATGGTTGTAGCCAAGAAATCTGAAGGTGTGTGGCCTAATGGTTAGAGTGTTGCACGAAGATCATAATTTTTGATTCCTGGACTGGGCGGTGCATTGTGTTCTTGTGCAAAATACTTCATTTCCTATTGTTCCACTACATTCAGCAGTAAATGAGTTGAAATAATAGCTGAAAAGTTAACTTTTGACAGACCAGCATTCTGTTCAGGAGGAAGTGATGTAATCTAGAGAAATAGGGTTAAGCTCTAACCTTAGGTCTCATGACAGACCTTAAAAAATATAACAAATATTTGTGACCAGTGAGATCAGTAGAGTGCCACTTGGATACAGGTGTAGATTTGATTAAAATAGATTGGGTCACCTGAATGAAAGTACATGCTGTTCATGTATGAAAGTACATACATGAAACACCCAATAACATCATGTTATAACACTTGTGATGTATCCAGGTATTGCATTTACAGAAATATGTACAACTAAAATACCAATTAATTACCAGCAAATATGCAGCAGAGTGGGAAGAATCAACATAAAATGTATATAAATATGGTCTGTAAGGCCAAAACAAAGCAAATATAAGGGTAGTTAGTTGGGAGGAAAACATAAAAAGAATTAAGAAGAGAAAAAAAAATGTAGTAATTAATAGAGAAAAGCAAAACATAAAAGTTTCACAGTTGTAGTTGTTTAGCAAATGATTTGATCTGAGAGTGTGGCCGTTGCCAGTACCGCCTGACTGGCCTTCGTGCTGGTGGCACATAGAAGCACCCACTACACTCTCGGAGTGGTTGGCGTTAGGAAGGGCATCCAGCTGTAGAAACTCTGCCAAATCAGATTGGAGCCTGGTGTAGCCATCTGGTTCACCAGTCCTCAGTCAAATCGTCCAACCCATGCTAGCATGGAAAGCGGATGTTAAACGACGATGAACGATGATGACTGTGTTGAAACTGAAGCAGCTATATTGTAGAAGAGCCTATTCTAGCTGTTTCATAATACAACATCATCATTATCATTTAACATCGATGTTCCATCTTAGCATAGATTGGACAGTTTAACAGGATCAGATGGGTCCAAGGAATGCATTGTGCTCCAGTGTCGAGTTTGGCATGGTTTCTATGGCTGAATGCCCTACCTAAAACAAAGCTGTTAAATTCTCTTTAAATTTATTTTTATTCCATGGGATGTCAAAATTTTCATTGCACAACTGCAGTTGTATGACAAAAATGTCAACACTTTATGAAATGAATATAAATATATATTTAAAGAGAATTTAGGCGGTTTGATTCTCATCACACTGACACTGTTGTGTTGCTGTTTTAGTGCTAATGCAAGGATACTGAAGATTTTGTTCAACCTATATATACTGACAAGGTTTGGTCTGCCATTCAGCTGTCCAGCTATTATCAGAAAATCCACTAAGTGGTTATAAGTAAAAAGGGGTCACAAACAACAATATGGCAAAATGAATAGATTTACTGAATTATGATAGCTAAAGCCAAGTAAAGAACTATATGGAATTATTAAAAAAAACACTGAACTGATGTTATATTTTGGAAGTGATAAAGTCTACAGGCACACTTAACAGTTGTTGCTTGAGTATATTTCATTTCTCTTACTTTTTCAAAACATTTGATGTTTGTAGTGAAAAATATTTTTGAGGACATAAACAAACATCAACTACTTTGAAATAGAGAAGTGAAATATAGACAAGCAACAATTGGTGAGGGTGTTTATAGGCTTTATTAATTATGACTCTGCCTAATATAACAAATATTGGTTTCAACAGTTCAGATCACAATTCTTGCAAAATAATTCAAAACTTAATTAATAAACAACAACAGAAAAACAAAACAAAATAAAATAAAATAAGAATTTAGATGATGAATAATAACCTGTAAAACTTCAGGATATTTGTAGACAACAGATTCCCGGCATCTCTGAGAGAAATTAGAAGGTTTCTCATCACTCTGACAACGATCGAGCAACAAAAGACGTCCATCTCCGCGCGCTAGGTGATTCAGTTCTTCTCTATATTCACGGTGCAAACCTGCCTGAGCTGATATCAATAGCCATCTTCTTGTTTCACTACAAGAGAAACACATGAAGAGTAATGTCTTTGCCTGGTATAGCATTTTAGTTGCAAATGTACATAAATGTATACTGGCATACATTCACACACACATGCACACATATACACAAACATACACGTATATATAGGTAGGGATATTTATTTATTTTGTTTATTAACTCACTAGCATTTAAACCAGCCTAAATATTCTACTTGTTTTATGTTCAAACCAGCCAGATTCAGTCTCTCACACCTACCCTACAACATCATTCTAAAAATTAACAATCATACCATCAAAATCGTGAAGCTGCAAGATACTGCATGATTAATTCAAAGCAATGTGAATAAATAAACATAACATTTGACAGAGTAATCTGAATACTAAAACCAATTGCCCAACTACTGATATACAGAAGTATCCATCAATGGGTTGTATCAGCTCAACTCTCTTCAAGGATCTGAGAATGGGACTTATTATCAGGTCATTAAGTATGAAATGTCCAATTTTGAGCTGAAAGTTTATTTTACTTTATCTCAACAAAAAGCAATGCAGTTAATCAAAGTATGCACCTAAATTAACACAATTTTGCCATTTTATCGGTAGCTTATTTATGCCAGCAGCGAAGAATTCTGGAGAGCAAGGTCATGAAATCACAAAAGGCTGTTTTTGCATCTTCTTCATATTTGAAGATTTTTCCTTGCAAAAAGTTGTTTAATGCCTGGATAACATGATAGTTGGTGCAAGGTCTGGTGAATATGGTGGATCACAGAGTACTTCCAAGTTCAGTTCCTGTATCTTGAGTAGCATCCTTTGTGCAACATGTGGTCGAGCATTGTCTTACAATCTCGGTTGTTTAATTGCAAGTTCACTCATCATATCAACCAATTGGTTGATATATACATCCACTGTAATTGACTTGTCAGGTCTCATGAAGCTGTAGTGGATGACACCAGCATTGGACCAGCCAACAGCTTTTTTTGGTGAATATTATTTTGGACTGTGTTTTGGTACTTCATCCAACCACTGTGCAGAACAATTCCTATTGTTGAAAAGAATCCATTTTTCATCACACGTAACAATACGATGCAAAAGTGGTTTGCTTTTATGTCATGACAGCAAAGAACAGCAAATTTCAAGACGATGTGTCATTTGATGCTCGTTCAGTTTGTGTGGTACCCACTTGTCCAGCTTCTTTACCACACTGATTTGTTTCACACGGTCCAATACAGTTGGAATCAAAACATAAAACCTTGCTGCTGACTCATGCGTAGTTTGAGATATATCTGCTTCCACTACAGTTTCCAGCTCATCATGATCCACCTTGGTCTCAGGTCTACCACGGGGCTGATTTTCAAGAGTAAAGTCACCAGACCAGAACATCTCAAACCATCAACATACAGTGCACTCACCACATCTTCACCAAACAACTCATTGATGTTTCGAGCTGTCTGGGATGCATTGGTTCTACAGTGGAACTCATATTTATAAACAACACAAATTTTTTATCTATCTATGTGTTCACAAAAACTGATTTACAAGAGAAAACTCACAATATAATTACACACCATGAACTGCATTTCAAAAAGTGATGATGTAACTCTACAATGTTGTAAAACAAAGAATTGTCAGGAAAAACATGTCAAACTTGGTGCATAAGAAAATCGGACATTTCATTCTTAATGATCTGATACGTTTATGCATTTTCTATAGACACTAGAACAGAAACAGTATATGTGCGTGTGTGTGTGCAGGCATGTTTGTATATATGTGTATGTATGTATGTATGTGTGTTATCATCATCATCATTGTTTAATGTCCACTTTCTATGCTGGCATGAGTTGGACAGTTTGACTGAGGACTGGCAAGCCAGGAGGCTGCACTAGGCTCCAGCTGAATGCCCTTCCTAATGCCAACCATTCTGAGAATGTAGTGGGTGCTTTTTACTTGCCACCAGCATGGGGACTGGTCAGGCAGCACTGGCATCGACCACGCTCAAATGGTGCTTTTTATGTGCCACCAGCACTGGCGTCAGCCACACTCGAATGGTGCTTTTTACATGCCACCAGCAAAGGTGCCAGTCAGGCAGCACTGACATTGGCCACAACTATGATTTCATTTGACTCAACAGGTCTTCTCAAGAATAGCATATTGCCCAACAATTGAAGGGTATTTTTAAACGGACCGGTTATGCAACACTGGCATCGGCCACAGCTATGATCTCACTTGGCTTGCTGGGTCTTCTCAAACACAGCATATCTCCAAAGGTCTTCATCACCTATTGCCTCTGTGAAGCCCAACATTCAAAGGTCGTGCTTCACCACCTAATCGCATATCTTCTTGGGTCTACCTCTTCCACAGGTTCCCTCCACTGTTAGGGTGTGACACTTCTTCACATAGCTGTCCTTATCCATATGCAACAGATGACCATACCAGTGCAGTCGTCTCTCTTGCACATGACATCTGATGCTTCTTACATCTAACTTTTCTCTCAGGGCGCTTACACTCTGTCCTGTAAGCACACTGACATTACACATCCAGTGGAGCAAACTAACTTCATTTCTTTCAAGCCTATGCATGCCCTCAGCAGTCACAGCCCATGTTTCCCTGCTGTGTAGCATGGCTGTTCACACAGATGAATCATACAGTCTACCTTTCACTCTGAGTGAGAGGCTCTTAGTTACCAGCAGAGGTAGGATCTCTCTGGACTTTGCCCAGGCTATTCTTATTCTGGCAGCTACATTCTCAGAGCATCCACTCCCACTACTGACTTGGTCACCTAGGTAACGGAAGCCATCAACTACTAGTTTTTAACCCTGAAGTGCGATGGAACCTGTTTTCTGTACATCTTCAGTGTTTATTGCACCTGTGCATCTGCAACAGACAAAAACTATCTTCCCAGTTAGCTTTCCTTTGATATTGCTGCACCTCTTATGTGTCCATAGCTTACACCACGTACATCTTATGGAGTTTCTACCTACACCTTTTCTACAGATCAAGCAGGGCTATCTACATGAAGGGGTTTATAATTTGTCTGCCTTCCTACTTACTAAGACTTTGGTTTTTGCTAGATTGATTTTAAGGTCCTTCGATTCTAGACATTGCTTCCACACCTGAAACTTCTTCTCTAGTTCTGGTAGTGATTCAGCTATCAGA
>NC_068982.1:77765432-77767932 GCF_001194135.2 Octopus bimaculoides | reverse complement strand
CACCGACCCACTTCTACTCAGCTTATGCTTCCTGGCGTTACCTGGGCACCTTATCACTATTATCTATGTCTTGCACCAACCACTGATCATTTCCCCACCACACTTTTTTTTTCTATGTAGTAGCCATGCAGGGCCCTCTGCAGAAACCTGCTCTGCCGAACCTTTCTCATAGTTAATCTTCATCATTTCCAAGCATGAAGCTGACCCCACCTCTTACCTACACCAGTGCCCATAATCTTGTGAACTGCATGGCAACCTCAGTAGTGTTGCTGGCATGAAAAACACACAATTCATGCTATAAAATGGTTGGCATTAGGAAGGGCATCCAACCATAGAAGCCAAGTCAAAACTAACATTGGAGCTTGATGCAGTGCTTGGAAAAATTGGTTCCCATCCACCCCATGCCAGCATGGAACATGGATGTTAAATGACAGTGATGATAAATATATGTACACACACACACGCATGCACAGAATATGTCTAAATCAGTAAGATGACTAATGAGCCAAGAGGCCAGCATTCAAGACAGAAGATAAATTAACACACACACATTCACTCACACAAGCATGTGTCACACATGCATAAACTACACTGACTGCATCATGTCTGTGAAATTACAGAAAATTGTAAGATATTACCCAAACAAGAAAAGATGGTAAGAAATTGCTATTTGCTACATAGCTCCACTCGTACATTCTTTTCAGAAAGATAAATATTGATTGGGTCACTGGTGTGTGTGTGTGTGTGTGTGTGTATGTGAGAGAGAGAGAGAGAGAGAGAGAGAGAGAGACAGACAGACAGAGAGCACATGCATGTGCACAAATACAAATGTATGTTCTGTATTTCCTTCCAGTCCACACCATAAAAGAGATATAAAAACATAAAAGAGATAACAAGACAATATACAAAAATCAAACATTAAGTATGTCTAGCTTTTAGGAGAGGTGGGCATAGAAATAATGGCAAGTTTCTCTGCTCAAACAAAAAAAAAAGAAAAAAGAAAAAAAAATGAGTTAAGTAAAGTAGGTAATGATTTCTGCACTGAATAAAATCTAAAATGAAGATAATAATCCTTTGAATAGAGAAGAAAAAGAAAAATGAACAAAATTCTGTTCTGGAAATAGAAGTGATAAAGATTTTAGATGCTTCTTAGGATCAGATCAATAAATGCTTACCGATGGTAAAAGGAAAGGTGATTAGAAAAACAAGCACAAGTATATGCATTAATAAATCTATACAGATAAACACACACAGGTATAAAGGTTTGTTTGTTCATTATTTCATTATTTATGTACCGTTTATCTTTTACTAGTTTAAGTAATCTGGCCTGCAGCCACACTGGGGCACTGCCTTGAAGGGTTTAGTTGAACAAATTGACACCCGTACTTATTTCTTTTAAATGTCTGGTACTTATTCTTTCAGTCTCTTGTGCTGAACAGCTAATTTAAAGGGATGTAAACAAACCAACACTAGTTGTCAAGTGATGAGGACACACACACAGGCATACACCTGACAAGCTTCAACACAACTTTTATATACCAAATTCACTCCCAGGACCATAAGAGAAGAGACATGGCTAAGTGCAGCTGAACCCAAGGCATTATTTTACAGCTGGAAGCCCTTCCAATCACCAACCTTTGACTGTTTTTCTAGTAAAAGACCTCCACACATCTTCTAAGGCACAAAGCTAGCAAATGATATTTTGAATGGGGAGGTGACAACAGTACTGCATGTAGCATGTGGCTATTATAGGGCACAAATTGTGAAATTTGGTATTATCCAGACCAAGTATTAACCATATCAATTTCACCTACCCTCAGAGGGCCTACAAAACTACAGTCCCTTCTTCTAGATCAAACATAACCATATTGGGAGAGCCTGCAAAAACTATGCACACAGCTTCAGAGAAAACATTAATCACATCAGTCTCATCCATCTCAAATAATATGGAGAAGGCCAAGGGCACAGCCAATTCCTCCAGACCAACCCATGGTTTCTATGGTTGGATGCCTTTTCTAAGGCCTACCATTTTACAGAGTGTGCTGGGTACTTTTATGTGCCACTGGCATGGATGCACTCACATAGCACGGGCACAAATGCATTTTACATGGCACCAGCACAAATGCATTTTATGTGGCACCAGCACCTCCAAAGGACATGCCTGTATGTATGGATGGCCACAATTTTACTTAGCTTGACATGTCTTCTCAAGTACAGCAAATCACCAAAAGTCCCGGTCATTCCCTCAGTGAGGCCCAGCATCTGAAAATCCTTTCTCACCACTTCATCCCATGCCTAATTATTTGTTTTACAAAATATTGCCATAGTTCAGTTAAACTGGAAAAAAAAAACCATAGCCATTTCAGTGTTGAGCAAGCAACTACCTCATTAAAAATAACAAAAAAAAAATCTGCTACAGAAAATTCAGATGGAGATATGAAAAATTTGTAATAACTACCCATTTACTGTTATAAAAGACAAAAGAAAATAAGACAGGTTA
>NC_068982.1:77757539-77764964 GCF_001194135.2 Octopus bimaculoides | reverse complement strand
TATATATATATATATATATATATATATATATATATATATATATATATATATGTGTGTGTGTGTGTGTGTATTATATATAAATACATATACACATGCATGTAATTGTTCAAGTATGATTGCATATACAACATACACACACACACGTGTGTGAGTGTGTGTGCATGCGCACATGTGCGTGCATGCATTCATATATTAATGACCAGTCATGTTTTCTTTTCCCACTCCCAATCAACAGCATAAAGAAGAGAAAGATATTCACAGGAAACTTTGAAAAAAAATCAATATGTTTTTATCTCTAAGTATACAATCCTCTAAGTTCTGATTACTTGATATTTGATAGACACAATTTTCGTTGTTCATTTGCATAAACGATCCTAAAACTCGCTTGCTTTTATGCTGTGAAGAATTTTAATAACAATCTTTAAAACCACAGACATAACACTATAATAAATTTTTTTAAATCTCAGTAAAAATCCCAAATACACAGAGCTACTACATAGATGTCTGTACAAGCACTACATTGCCAAATTCAATGAAGCAAATGTTCAAATTACAGAATGTAATGGATCCACATACCTGTGGCTGTGAGTTGAGAAGGTTGCTTCCCAAACAAGTGGTTTTGGGTTCAATCCCACTGTATGGTACCTTAGCCCTTTAGCATTCAAACCATCCATATCCAGCCTAAATATTCAATCAGTTTTAGGTTAAAACTGTCCAGATCTGGTCTCTCACCCCTACCCTACAATATCTTTCTAAAACTAAGCAATCATATCATGAAAATGTCTTAGCTAAAAGATAATGCATGATTAATTCAAAACAATGTGAATAAACATTACATAAACAAGACATTACATTTGAGAAAGTAATCATTATCATCATCATCATTTAATGGCCAGTGTCCATACTGGCATGGGTCAGACGGTTTGACCAGAGCTGGCAAGCTGGGGAGCTGCACTAGACCCCAGTCTGATTTGGCATAGTTTCTATGGCAGAATGCCCTTCCTAATGCCAACCACTTTACAAAGTGTGCTAGGTGCATTTACATGGCACTGCACAGGCACTTTTATGTGGCACCACATGGGCACTATACATGCACAAATTATATACATATACATACACACACTCTATACATATATATACACATACACACAATATAGACACATATATATATATATATATATATATATATATATATATATATATATATATATATATATATATATATATACACATACAATATATATATATATCACACACATAAAGATATATATATATATATATATACACACACACAATGATATACAGAACCCTTAAACAAGATGCCACTCTGTCGCAAATGTAATCTGAACACTAAAGAGTTTAGGCCATGGGCTTGTGGTGGGGGGGGTCACGGTTCACTCCTCCCCCTTTTAATTTATTTTAATGGGTATTTTCATGTAACCCTGGGTCTAACAAGTCAGAAAATTGATGTTGCCAACAGAAAAACTGGGATGGAACATACCCACCATGGACTTTTTGACCACACCCACTTTTACAGCTAGAAGCAGAAAATTAGGGGTATGGAAAATTCAAACAGTTCTAACTTCATCAAAATATTTCAAATGACCACTTAAAATGATTGTCTGGTTAAGATCTGCAAGTTCATGCAAATGACAAGCAAACTTATTCTGTAAAAAGTCACCAGAGATCAAAGGTCATAGTTTGTGACCTTTACCTATAATATCTTGCATTCAAAGGTTTAAGTTATCACCAAAACCATAAAACGTTTTTTTTTTTATTGAAAATTAATCAACATGAAGGTTTACATGTGCTTTTTAATACCAAAAGTAAAAAAAAAAATTTTTAAGAAGTAGGGTTTACTCTGTGGAATGTGAGATATTTCTGCACTTTTACATAGTGTTTTGTACTTATTGCTGAATGTGTCGAATAGAAGTAAGGCAAAATCTAGCAAGTGGTACTTTGGAATCTTTCCTTGAATTATTGCAAATGACCACAGAAGATGATATTTGAGTTGATCTTCAAAATGAAACATCAAATTCTGCAAATATTTTCATCAAAGAGATTGTTGAAGTTAAAAGTAAACAAAAGTTGACCCTATCTACACCATAGCAGTTTGTTATACATGGTCGTTATGGAATAAAAAATGGACAAAGTCAGGTAAAGAACAAGCCAGATTCCTTCAGGCTACATTTTGTCTAGCAGGAATGTCTGGTGAAGAAGACAAAGACTGCAACATCGGGATTTTCACCCTTGTGAAATTGCAACCAGTGAGAAACTTGTCTCAAGGACCATTGCAGTTATCAAGTGCTTCAACGACTCTTTCATTTCAACATCCCATCATCATCATCATCATCATCATCATCGTCGTCGTCGTTTAACGTGCACTTTCCATGCTAGCATGGGTTGGACGATTTGACTGAGGACTGGTGGACCAGGAGGCAACACCAGGCTCCAATCTGATTTGGCAGAGTTTCTACAGCTGGATGCCCTTCCTAACGCCAACCACTCCGAGAGTGTAGAGGGTGCTTTTACGTGCCATCGGCACGAGAGCCAGTCAGGCGGTACTGGTGACGGCCACACATGTATTTTACGTGCCACCTGCACAGGAGCCAGTCCATCGGCACTGGCAACGATCTCGCTTGAATGTCTTTTCACATGCCACTGGCCAGATGACGGAAAGTTATACAATCTATCATCTGGCGCTCCGGCTTCAGAGGAAGTAGTGAAGGACGTTCTCACTGCTGAGACTGTTGGTAGGCTAGCAAAGGAAGACTTCATAGAAAACAGACTAATGAAGAAGGATAGCTTCTTTGACCCTATTAAACACCCAAATTTGAAAACCATGGCACACATGCCCAAGTCCATGAGACTCTCAACTTCTCAAAACAAAGGTGTTGAGTACAAGCAGCAAGGAAACAGCGTTTCACTTACTAGTGAAATCTCAAGCACAGATTGATTGGAAACTTGACCTTGACAAACTGGTGACATACCCATTGACGCCTGTTCCATACAGCATTGGATTGGCAGACAGATTTTTAGCAAAACCAGACAAATGGAAAGGCTTCAAAAATATGTTGTGGAAGAATGTGATGATGCACAGTTACCTGATCCAAGACAGAGCGTCATCATAAAGGATGGAAATGCAGTGTTCCATTGCTTGCATGAGATTCCACAAACATTCACGGAAATATCTTGTAAGGCGTTGGGATCTGCTCTTCACCTGTCACCTGTCATATTTAGCACTGACATGTACAAAGAAGACATTAAAAGGGATGGAATGAAACAGACGAGGTGTTGGAGACAAACTCATCCTGAGTGGTGAGAAAACAAAACGTCCAAAAGACTGGAAAGTCTTTCTTGCAATTGATGAGAACAAGACATAGTTCATTCAGCTTTTGCTCTCAACTTGGAGGAGTGAGGTATCTGCTGACATTCTCACTGGACATGATGTGATACTGATATGTGAAGGAAAAGCTTACCAGTTGACATTGGATGGACATAACACATTCTATCAAGAAATACACTCTCTTGAATCTCACAGGAAGAAACTGACACTCGTGTGATCCTGTACTGCATGTATGCCAAAGAACAGGGATGCAAATCCATTCATGTGAGGAGTCCCAATTCAGGCATATTTTTCATCTTACTTCACCATGCAAGATTCCTAGAAGGACTTCAAATTCTGTTTGAAACTGGAAAGGGTAATACACGACGCTGTATCGATGTGACTAAGCTGGCTATGTCTTCCACGCCTGTTCTCTGTTCTGCATTGCTGGGTTATCATGCCTTCACTGGGTGTGATAGTACCAGTGCCTTCAAAGGGAAGGGAAAAGTGAAAAGACTGAAAGTCATTGAAACAGATGAATTATTCCAGAAAGCATTCTCCAAGTTAGGAGAGATCTTGGGAAATCAACAAAGAAGTGATAAATGAACTGGAGAGGTTCACATGTGTGCTGTATGGTAACAAAAGGACAAAAAAGGGGAATACATGGCAGTTCACAACCTTGCGAGTAAAGTGCGGTGGGACTACATGAAAATACCCATTAAAGTAAATCACAAGGGGGAGGGGTGCACCATGACCACCACTAGCCCATGGCCTAGTTACACAATAACTACCAAACCATATAAAGCTTAAGATAAAAATGCTCTTCAGTACTCCATAAACAGTATTATACTGTGAAACCAAAGTCACAAAGAATTCCCAAAACATGTTTTATAATGACAAAATGTAGTCATATTGTTTGAACTTAAGCACAATACCAGCAATTTCTGAGGGAAAGTTGATTAGTCAATTATATCTAGCTTATATTTGACTGATGCTATATTTTATGACTTGAGAGGGATGTAAAGCAAAGTTAACTGCAATAAGATTTGAACTCAGAACATACAGAAGTAGAACAATATTGTAAGGCATTCAACCAATCCATCACCCAACAAAAATAACCTGTGCATGTTTTATTTCTGAGAGAACTACCACACTAACATGCAAAACACTTAAACATAATCAGTATAATCAGATTTGGAAGTGTTCATTATCTTAATTAACAGTCACAAACACCTAAAATTGACATAAACCAAAGTAAACCAACAAGGATTATTGGATCTGCTAGAAACAGTAGACAAATTTCACTCAAATCATTTTCTACCAATTTAAAAAAGGAAAAACACAAAGGATAATGTACTCTTAAACACACTATCTAAAACAAATGCGATGGTCATAGCTGGAATGTATTTCATCATAAGTTTTACAGAGTCAAAGATGACCTAACAACAACAGCAACAAAAGTTACCCATGGCATCTTTTGTCACAAGCTGACAAAAGTTGGCCTAACAAGAACACTACATATGTGGTTCTCTGATTGTTTTAAAGTCAAATAATGGTATCCAATAGGTGGCTTGTTGAAAAAGTATGCAGTAATGAGTGCCACAAAGCACATTTCTGGAGCCCCTCTTGCTTTCTCCTATATGAGTTAGGGTTTGATTTAATTGTCTGCAGTTTATATAAGGGTGGGTTGACTTTGGATGCATATTTGGGGTGCTAAGTGTCTTTAAAAACTAAATTTAAAGATGAAGGGATTTTATTAGGAATAGTCTGCTAGCTCTGTGCTTTTGAATTCCTCTAAATCAAAAACTATGTAAGGGTTGGTGACAGGAAGTGCACTTGGAAAAAAGACATTAAATTAATTAACTATTCTTTCTCTGTATTCTTTAACTACTCTCTTGCTACTCAGATGACCTAAAGCAGCAGCAGCAGCCATGCTCCATATAATGAAGTGTGGCCTAAATAAAAATTTCTCTAATCACTGATATCTCAAAAAGATTACTTTAGTTCCAGATTAGCTGGCCCTTGCACAATTGCAGAATAAATAATCTCTGGTTGCCCATAGTGAAATTATTCCCCTTCTACACACCATCATCATTTCTCACCAGCATCAAGTTAAAATTCCATCACACAGTTATGCATGACACATGAAATGAATTGTGACCTGACCCACCACACCAGTTACCTTGCAACATGAAAAGCTTCCTCCCATCTCCACCAGCATCTGACATCATTAACAGCACTCGGGTTTAAAATCCTACTGGCTACCAACTTCTTAACACCACAAGACTGTCCTCTCCATCATGTAGTAACAAGTATAATAATCTGATATCTGTATTTTATCAATCTATTCCTCTGACTTGAACTGACTAATGCAGCCTCTCACTACCTAACTAATATTCTCATGAACATGACATCTTTAAGCCCTCTCTACTTTGAGTGGTAGATGATTTTGAGATGCAGAATGGAAAGTAAAAAGAGAGGACAAGGACATATGGCAAGGAAAAGGGGAGACGGAAGGGGTTAGTGACACAGATTATTGAGGAAAAGGAAGTGATAGAGTTAAATGGTGACGGGGTGGGCTATGTAAGGGGAGGTTTGTTTGCATACATACACCTTATAAAAGATGAAAATTGAGGATGACATGGGGAAGATTGTCATCGAGAGGTCATGCAAGAGAAGACCCAACCAACCAACGAATACAAGCATGACAAAAACATATAAATGATGAGGAGATATGACATATATAATAATACATATATGTATCATAATATACATGTATATCATTGAGTGTGTGTGTGTCTATTACATGGAGAACATTTTAATATTTTAATGGATAACATTTTGATATAAACAATATTCATTTGTAAACATCAATTTGAGATAAAAAAAATAAAATCGAAAATGAAACATATATATTTTTTGATTACTGGATAAATATGCTACCATTTATACACCTTCAAATTCAGTGTTTCCTTTAAATTTTCCTTCATTGATTTCAAATACATTTTCATGAAAATATATTCAATGTATGTGACTATGTATGTGTGTGTGCATGTATGTGTTTACATTTTGCTATGTTCGCACATGTGGAATTAATTTTTCAAACTGGAAAATTTGCATTGTGTTTGAGCGAGTGTTTCTGCTGAATACGTAAAGAGAGAGAGTGACCTCCTTTATATTGCTAAGAACTCTATGCTGGAATAAGAGTTCCAATTATTTGCTATGTCAGGGAAAAGCAATCTGAGAAATAGAAATGTAAAATAATTAAAGGTTTAGCTCTTTTCATAGCACCTGAGTACTGGTGCAGTTCTCTTTGCTTCCAGCTTTGATCTAACAGTACATCACTGATGTGCTGCTAGATCAAAAGATGTGAGATTCAAAGGGGTATCCATGCTTGCACCTACAACAATTAGCAAAAGCATGGTACATGCTTGTTTTTGGATGATGGCTACCTACAGTTGTCTCCAATCAAAACAGGAGATAATAAGGTTTGTTAGATCAATTCACAAGCGTACAGCTTGGAGCGCAAATCTTGCTAATGTTTCAAACTTTGCTCCTTTTTCTTTTTTTCAAGATAAATAAAATGTGCATCAGTAAAATAATAAAGTCAAATTGATTTAAAACATTAGCAACTTCCAGCAGTTTTTTATATCAGGCATACAGGAACATTTCCTTCTAAATTATAGTGATGGAGGTTTTAGGGGTATGGGTGTGTTGTTGACAAGCTTGGTTACCAACCACATGGTTTCAGGTTCAGTCCAACTGTGTGGAAGCATGGGTAAGTGACATCTATTATAGCTCCGGGCTAACCAAAAGCCTTGTGAGTAGATTTGGTAGATAGAGATTGAAAGAAGTCATGTGTGTGTGTGTGTGTGTGTGTGTGTGTGTGTGTGCGTGCGCGCGCACACACACACACAAAAGAGTGACATTATCATGTAAGCAGTGTCCTTGTTTTCAATCTTCCATGAAAACATGTCTGGCCATAGGTAAATATTACTTTACTTAGAAACAGGAGGATTGACAACAGGAAAGTCATCCAGCCATAGTAAATCAGCCTCAACAAATTCTTGCCAACCCATACAAGCATGGAAAAGTGGACA